>NW_010423264.1:50043-50286 GCF_000710305.1 Buceros rhinoceros silvestris
GTGGGCAGGGGGCGGCCGGGGCCTGCCAAGAACGGGAGTCCTGGAGGGTATCAAGTACTGTATTGCTTGAATAATTTACAATACTTTATCTGTAATATGTGTTGGAGTTATGTTACATAATATTGTGTCTTTCTTGAAAATGTAAACAGATGAAAATAATTTTCTGGCTCAAATGTAAATACTAATACTGGTAACAGAATTCTCCTGGCTGCATACTGACATCATCCAATAAAATAATCCTGC
>NW_010423264.1:50403-52674 GCF_000710305.1 Buceros rhinoceros silvestris
CTGAATATTTTTTAAAACAAGCAAGTGTAAGGGGTGACTATAGCCAAATTGTAAGTGATCTGTAAATATCTCCATGAATAATTCTTCCTACTATTTACCCAGCTCTGGTCTGGGTAAATAGTAAACTGTGACTGAGTTTACTGAAATGCATAAATCAGTGCTGAGTATTTTAGGAGCCTATCCAGCTGTATTTCTCTTTTAGCATTCTCTTGTCAGTATGAAACATTGTGCCAAGAGCTCTATCTGTGTAGTTCACAGAATTTAGATAATTATGTAGGAAGATGAAAAACTAATAAGAAAATAAAAATAGGGTTTAGAGTATAAAACTGTCTGTAGCTGCATTAAAAAAAAAGCAGCAAGAACATAAGACCTAAGATAAATCTTCTTATGTAACATTTTATCACTGTTTTGCACACCAAAACCTCATAAAGCATCTCTATAAAACTCAAATAGTTTAAAGACTATGATGGACATATTAGTAATTGATTTGGGGAAAGACAAATGCATAAAGAAAAGTTTGGTGAAACATTATCAGCTGATTATTTTACAGGAAATTTCTCTTCACCCTTGAAATATTTTGAAAGATTTATGTGTTAGCCTCATGACTTTCACCATTTTGAAAGAAAAAAAGCATGAAATGTAAAATGCTACATAAAATGCAAATATAAAATACATGAAGTTTACATCTAGAAATCTAGTAATAATGACCTAGTTTACATTGTTGCTGTTTTTCTATACTATTTCCATGGATCAAGGATAGTTGTATAATTAAGTTAGTCTATTTACACAAGTCTATATGAAGTGAGTATTAGAAGCAATTGGTCTCATACTACACAAGCTTTAATGTAAACACAGTGTAAGCCTTGTAAAATAACCTTATCAGTCACAAGACAGCTCATCTACATTTTATAATGTAATTGGTGTTTACGGGTGTTAGATAGGACAAAATAAATACAAAGTTCAACCAAAACAGATGGAGCTCTAACAGGATTTGTAAAATAGGTTACTTGACTGCTGGCAGCCTAGATCTCATTTCAGAGAAAATCAAAGCAGAATAGAGGAAAAAGAGGAAGAAGAGGAAAGAGACAAAGGTCACACAGAAGATCTGAAAAACACTTAATTCAGAAACTTTTTTTTTTTTGGCATGTTTTTCCTCATTAATTTTGTGGTTCTGAAATAATATGGCACCCCTCTAGGCCAAGGTAGAGATACTGCCTACAAGAGTATATATTTATTTTACTTTTAGGATATAACCTTGGTCTTATTACATGTTGTGGGTATCAGAGAAGGAAATGAGTAAAAAGGTAGATGCATTATGAATGCTCAAACCTGTACACTGTATATGCATTGCTTCATTAATGCGCATGTCCCAACCTCCTGCCTCACTAAGGCATTTATGAATCCTTTCAGCAATGACAGTGCATCATTTTGGTATCCTTATCAAGAATAAATTGTATTTAAGGAGACTTTTTAAAAATATTAATTTAAATACTACTATTAGAACTATATATAGATATAATATTGCTGGAATAGGCAAAGCTTCACTAAACTTACAGAAAATACTGCTGGTTTTATATGCTGCACACAAACTTACAGGTTTTAAAAATCAAAGTATGGATGTAGCACAACTAAGACCTGTGTTGAAAAACTAATTAATCATTTAATTTTATTTCATAGCTTGTCTTGCTTGCATCAGTGAGACTACTCATGGTGAAAGCTTTGATGTGATTTGCAAAAGTAAGGTCTTCATTATTGTTAATACACATGGACTTTTTTTTTTTTAATAAGAAGCAAGAACACTTACATGTAAAAAGAAAGAATCAAGTGAAGTACTTTAAATGTCTTCTCTTCCAAGTAAAACTAATCTTATTCCATTTCTCCCAGATATTTCTGAACTTTTTTTATTAACTCTTCTATGTTATCCTTCCCCTTCCCTTTCCCTCTGCCACATTGTATATTTACCTCAGACAGATCTTTTTGTTGTAAATATTGCACACCTTCTTCTGCATTTGATATATATGTCCTTGAGGGGTATCAGGTTTTGTTTCATTGCCACTTCTGTTTCAGCTATTTCCTATGTTGTAGACAGCCAGCAGTCTCAGCACTGGAAATCTGAAACTGGTCATCATCCACTGAAAAGCCTTCTGAAGGTAGTACACAGTTTTAAAAGCAAAGACATCTATCTGATAGATGGTAAACATGATTTTGTACGATGTGCACCAAAAACATGAAAGGGATTGGATTTTGTCCTGGGTTCAACATGGAGGAACC
>NW_010423265.1:0-24602 GCF_000710305.1 Buceros rhinoceros silvestris
CTTCATTCCGGTCTTTTTTCACGATAAAAGTATCCCCGAGTGGTTTTTTTGCTGGCTCGGCTTATGAACTGACACAAGTGCCTTTCAGTGTTCACGGTCCCGAGGGAAAAGATTCGGCCCGAGCGGCTCTGGACGCCCCCTTATCCCGTCGCCCGCCGGTGCCGCAGCCGGGGCCGCGCTGGGTGCCGCTGACCCTTTGGAACGGAGCTGTACATGTGGCACTGTGGTTATCGCGGGCGGGGGGGCCGGCCGGGCGCAGGCTGTGGCGCAGCGGGACGGTGCTTTATCTTGTCATTCACGTAAAACCAATATTATCTTGTTCCCTGTCTTGTGATCTGGGAGAGACTTGATGACCTCCCCTCGAAATACTTTTTTTTTTTTAATGAGATATGGAAGGTGAAGCTGAATAACTTAGCAGCTTTTGAGCCAGGAAGAAAGAAATACGAGGCGAGTCTTGTCTCTGTTTTCTTTACACGTGTGGAAACCTGTGCTGTTGGGAGTGTTTCCTGATTCCTTATATGCAGAGGACATGCCTGGTTCCGTAATGACACACGTCTGTGTTTCGGTCGTTGTGCTGCATCGTAAACAATTTGGTTATGAGATCTCTAGATTTTCCTGCTGTATTCATGGGTAATTAAAGGGTTTGACTTGTCTTCCCCCTCCTCCTTCCCAACACATTCATTATTTTTCTCAAAGTCATCCACAAAATGGCATTTGACAACTGACTGTGTAGCTGCTTTTAGGGTTGAGAAAGTGGGAAGCATGTTCCAGAGCCTCTGCTAGGCAGAGATGGCACCAGGAGAGCGTTGCTAATGGAGTAATGAGCTGGGGGTGACTTACACGCTGGCATCACTTCGTGTTTGCTGCTTTCCCTCTAGTGAGATTAAGCACATAATAGAAGTTCTGAGGAGGCGGTTGGAGGAATTTCAGGGGTAGGGAAAATAAAGAACTGGAATGTAGTTACGCAAATGCAAAGCAAAAAAATGAAGTGGTTGTTTTGGTGTGCTGGAGGTAAGGTTTGGGCTGCTGGCCTTTTGAATGAATCAGGTTACTCAGACGTGGACTGCTCTTAGCGTTGTTTAGAATATGTGTTGAGAAGGTGCTGCAATCCTCGACCTTTACAGTAAAACCAAAAAGAATCGAGAGGGTCCTGAGAGCACTGCTGGTACTTACAGCGGTTTCTGAGGACAGAAAGCTGTCACCAGAACGAGGAGTGGTTCTGTCAGCTCTCCCTCTCCACTTGTTGCTTCCTTTACTGTTTGCAGGTGACTCGTGTCGCGTGGCCGCGAAGGCAGTAAATTGTCACAGCAGCACCGTGTGCTGATCAGGAAATCGCTGAGCATGGAGCATCAGGTTGCTGGGCCACAACCTTCCTCTGCTTCGTCTCTGGTTTTCCTTTAATAGGACAGAGTCCTGTATTCGTTTAACCGGACGGTGCTAATTTGCTTTCCAGGTAATGGTGCAAACAAGAAGGAGAAACAGTTAATTCAGGACTGATTGCTCTCCTCTTGTGCCATCTTAGCATGGCACTCTGAGGTCAGGAGATGCTTTAGGAGCTCTTGGGTTTGGAAACCAGCAGGTCAGAGCCAACTGAAGCGGCCACTGGTGGTGACTGATCCCGTGGCAGTTTGGTTGGGATGCAGCTTTCCAGTGTCCTTATCCTCGCATCTCCCTGGAGGTTGGAGAGGTGGTGGCTGGTGGCAGTGATGTGCAAAATAACGGTGAGGCGAAAATTCTGTATGGCAGAAAATATGTCTTGAATCCTGGCTCCCACGTTAACCTTTTGATCCCTCTTTTTATAAAGCCATCAGACAACTTTCATCTGTGTTCTGGGGCCACTCCTGATCTCTTAGAAATGTTAAGTGACCTCGTGTTCCCCCAGAGGTGTCCTTTGCTGTTAAGTGGGTGACCTTTCTCCTAGCACTAACTTGGTTGGTTTGCTGAGGTGCAGGTGATCCAGCTCTTCAGTCTATGCTGAATTCCTTGATGGTTCTTGGCTTCTCAGAGCAGTGAACCCAGCAGTGGTGTTTGGGGATAGCTGGAGAGCCTCGGCGCTCTCCAAGAGGCCTCAGTAGAAGAGTCAGATCAGGATGGGCACGTGGCAGCAGCAAACCAGCAAGTCCTGAGAAAGTCTTTGTGCACTGCGAAGCCCTTTGGAAAGGTTTTGTGCACCTCAGTGCTGTTGCTTTAGCTTTTTTGGCAGCTTTATGCAGGCTTGTCTTGGAAACGTGAACTGTGTGTAGGCTATCAAGGCTTTTCTGACTTTAAAAACAGAAATTAACATTTGGAACATTGTGCTTTGGTGAATTCGGGGGGTTTTAAATTTTTTAAAGCAAAGTGCCATAAATACCATCAGGTTGGTCAGTTTTGGGTTTCACTTCGTTTCCATTGCTTTATCCTCAAAACTCATCCCTGAAGCAGGGAAAATGGTGCCTAAGAGTAATCCAAGTATTCTGATTCCTGCCTGGGCTCCAGAGTCATGCTTCGAGGGGAATAATCAAGATAGGAAATGAATTTGTATTTGTTCAGTATTTTTTGTATGTCTTATGGTGATGTTTTATATCAGGGTACATGCTGGTGCCGTCACATCACATCAGAGTTGTCCGTCATTCTCGGAGTTAGCGAGTTGAATTTACAAGGGATTTTGTAAATTGGTTGTGGAGAACCTGTCCGATACACCGCAACATCATTGTTAGCATTTTCCTCTTTGCAAGCTTTTTGTTTAGACACCGTTGATTTCAGAGAATTATTAATTCCTACGTTTATGGGCAGCGTTGCAAGGCCAGGGGGGTGTAACTGGCTTTCCTAACCGAACGCTGAGCAGCGTGTTGAGATTAATGGGTGGAGGATGATACGTCAGGTACTTCTCACGCACAAATAGCGGAGGCAGTGAGGATGAGATCACCAGCGCTGCCGTACCGCCTTGGCTGTGGGGTTAGCGTGGATGTGTACGGCACTGGGTGAAACAACGGCTGCCTGTGACCCACAGCCTGTGGCTTTCTGAATGGCTCGGTGCAGCGTTTGTCCAAAGTGCTTCACTGTATTCCGCATTTAGTTTAATTCACTGTCAGAAATGCCCCGGTTCAAAGCTATTTTACCTCTGAAATGTGAACTTCCTCACCTTTGGAAATCAAATGAGAACGTTTCAATAGGAAGCCAGCTGTCTTTGTTTTGATGAGAAATGAAATTCCGTCACTTCATTCCGGTGGCAGCTGTTTCCAGTACTTTTATGGTGAATATATATTGACTCTCCAAGCTAATCCCTCTGGCACATTTTTGAAAATGCAAGTGTTGAATCTCGCAGGCGTTTCTGGTTGGGAAGTTGAAGTGCTTTTGTTTCTAGGTGCAAAAAATATTGTCCAAATCTGGAAAATAGTACAGGCTTGTAACGAAAAGAACCTTAACTCTAAACCACGAGGAGGGTCTTTTCAGCTTTCAGATGTTCAGCTGTGTCTGTGGAATGTCTCTGATACTCAGACTGTGTTTGGGCTGGGAGGAGCCCCAATGCAACTGGCTGAAATAGATGATACACTTTTGGTGATTTTTTTTTTTTTTTCTAAGGAGTCAGGGCTGGCTGTGGCACACATTATCTAGTGTCTTCTGCTCAGAAGGATTTCACTTAGAAATTTAGTCTCCCTTCAGAATCTCCATTTTGTGGGGTGAACAACCTGTAGCGGTAGCTTTCTTGGTGGAGCTCTTACCTCACTGGAAGTCTCGTGGTGTTCTGACTCTGCGTAAAGCAGAAATGTGATGATGCTCTTGCCAGCTTTGTTGGAGAGTTATTAATTTTTTTTTTCCTTAAGGGAGTACAGCTTAGTTCACCTGAACCAACCAACGAATTCATAAAAGCACCATTAACCTATTGAGTTTTATTTTCCCGATTGGCGGCTTATTTTATGATAAAATTACCCTTCATTCCGTCTTGGTGACCAGCTGGCCGCTCGCATGAGCGGTCCATGTATGCATAGTTCTCTTACTAAAATTAACTGCAGAAACTTTCATAGATTAACTCTGTCACTTGAGAAGCAGCAGGGTGACCTAAGCTTAAACTGGCTGTGTGCGTCTTTGCGGTAAACTAAAGTTTAAGCTGGTGTCAATCGTCAAGTGAAACCGAGTTATTACGTAAGGGGTGCTTCTGCTTTCGGGCTGCCACCAGCTGCGTCGGAGAGTGCTGGGCTCCGCTTGCTTTGGGGGGTTTCTCAAGGTAGAAATGGGATTGTGTGTGAATTCTAGTCCAGGAGGATGGATGGCACTCAGGCACTGGCATGCTTACTGGTTGCGAAGCTGCAAAGCAAAACAAAGTATTGATAGCAAAATACCACCGTTTCATGTCCCCTGCAGCAGGACTTCTGTCACTTGCACCTGATTGTTTAAAAATAACAAGACAGATTACTTTTATGGCTTGGAGACTAATAAAGTTCTAAGGAAAGAGATTCCCAGGTGCTTCTATTACTTTCAGAAGTGATATGCAACGCTGACTTTCTAAAGAGTTTTTTATCTTTGATTTTCCTTCCAGGCCCTGTTCAGAGTCAGCTGATGCCCTCAGCAGATGGCCGGGGATACAGCCCTTCAGTTCCAGGATCGTATCCACATCAGATGCCGGCAAAGGTTCCTCTCCAGCACTCTTCTGGACAGTACAACTATAGTGGCTCTCAGAATGTTTCTCAGTTAAACAGTTACCAAGGACCTGGGCAGACTCTCAATAGACCCCCAGTGGCTCCTTTCTCTGGGTCACCAGTACAACAGACTGGTCCTGTTCCTGTTCCACCAGTACTGCCGGCTGCATTGCAAACCTCAGCTGCTCTGTCATCTGCTGGTAGCTTTCCTCCTGGAGCCACCCCACCAGTGCTCTCAAACTGGCCATACAGCCAGACTCCAGTGAGTCAGGCAGCTGGGGCTCAAACAAGCCATTTGGCTCATGTGGCGGGGACAGGGTCAACTCAGCCACCGTCGTCGTTATCAGGAAATACAAATCCTCCAGGAAATTATCAGTATGCTGCTTCTCCGGGTGGCCCTCCTCTTCAGAACAGCTACATGAAGCCAGGTAACCACAACTTTTAGTATTTCCCCATGTCCCTTTCTTGGTGTCCTTTTTAAGAAGGGGGTCTAGAACTGATTCCGCAGTGGCATTTGCTTGTGGAACGAGGTTGTCAAAGCAGATACTGTGAGAAAACGCACATCACAAGTACCAGGGTCGTTTCTCTGGGTTAGAAATGGAAGTTCTGTGGTCGTTTCGCTGTCTAATAATTGTCAGTCTTTAGACGGCATGCTGAAAGCACGGGAGGCAGAGAACTGCCGCTCCTGGCCCTGCTGCCGGCCTGCAGGTATACGCAGTGGCAAAAGCTTTTCTAATGCTGAGCAGCTCTGTAATGCAGCCAGTGGTTATTACGGAGACACAGTTCATACGGACGTTTCTCTTGCCGAACTGCTGGTGGTTGTTACAGAGGTTTTTCTAACTGAGCCTGAGTTACACATATAATTATTTTAAATATTAAAGCAGATTTTTTTCTCTCGTGAAATGCTTTTAGACTCATTAGAGGTTTTTTCTGGATGCTGATTTTTTGTGGCAGGCCTGACTAATTTTTTTTAGGATATTCAAACTGTCTTAAGCTCACAGAATTTATGGAACTATTTCTGGCCATTTATTGAAATATTAACAGTTTGGAGTTAGTGAGGAAAATGCTGATAAATTTTGGGAAATGACATATGAAATGAGTGAGTGTCTGGAATAAGGGAATTCTCATACCTGTTCAATGGTGAATCCTCCTGAGCAATTAATTTCCCTGGCAGTTGTTTGCAGAACAATGATCACTTTTAAAATTAATTCAGCTCGTTTGGTGATGACGCTCGTTCTTAGAGCAGAGCTCTGCCAGCTCCCTGCCTGCGTGGCCAACTTTGGGCAGCCTCTTCGACACAGGCTCTCTTCCACGTTCTGGGATATTGTTGCTGCATATGGCAATTATTAATTAGCTTTGCAGTATTAAGCACTAAGTGAACAAACAGATAACTTCACTACATGTGATTTTTTTTCTTTTCCCCTTTTTTTTTTTTCTTTCCCTTCTCCCTTAAACATGACCATGCTGTGCAGGCTCACGAAGCTGCGCGTTCTGTGTGGCGGGGAATTTGTCACTATATCTCTGTGAACAGGCTTCTGTACCGGGTTCAGAGCTGGTGTCACTGGGCAGTTTGGCTGACACTGGTGTCTGTCTAGAGTTAAAGGGCAGTTAACTGGTCTGGAGAATAAGAGGGAACAAAAGGGTGAAAGTGCTGTTTGGATTTGGCAGTATTTGAAGGGGAGAAAAGCAATTGGGTTTCTAAATGTCTTGAGAAAGTCCTAGAATTTTAAAATGGAAGCAGTTAGAAACTTTCCTGTGACTTTTAACATGGAGAGTGAAACATTTTGGAGCAGAACCCCTCACACTCGCACAGCGAGTTTCCTCAAACTGCACATTGCTGATGCTTTCCTGAGTGAAATCTTATCCCAAGTAATTTGGGTAGGTATAGAATGTTTGTGGCTGTCTTGCATCAGGTTATTGAAGGGGAAGATGAGCATCCTGTCAGAAGGAATCTATTTAAACTCTTACTTTGTCTAACATGGGGCAGTAGGTAACTTTATAAAGGCCGGATTTACCTATGGACGTTGGGATGATTTCTGTTCCTCCCAAAATTCTTACCAACAATGGCAACAGAAAGCTGAAGGAGATCATGGGTAACAGCTGTGGGAACCCATGTGAGAAGAGCATGACTGAAGGTGTGAAACCTTTTGTACACGATTTTGTCAGGATTTCTGTATCTCGTGCTGTTTATCATTTGAATAAGAGGAATATTTCAGTTCAAGCTGTGTGTTTTTTGGAACAAAACTTTTGTGACTTATTCAGCTAGGTTAAACTCCTTCTAAAAATGAATCTCTTTACAGGATCTGCACCTCCACCAGTGACTCAGCCTTTAACTCCACTCCACCCCCCAGCAAGGCCACCATTAGGACCCCCACCCGTTGGTGGGCCACCTTTAATTCGGCCACCAACACTGACAGCAGGACCACCGAATACCCAGTCTCTGCTAAATTCAGCTGCAAATCAAGAAGGTAAGAAATAATTGGCTTTTGGGGGAATCTGAACATTACAACTTGCTCTAATATGCAGCCATTAAAGACAAGTACACTGTTCTGTTAGATACTCAAATAGTAAAATTGATACTAGTGCAGCATAATTTTATCTGAAAGGATCAGGTGAGGACCTGGTAGGAAGTAAAATATTTATTGTTGACAGTGTTAAGCAAATAAAAATAAAGTGCTGTTTGACGTGTTCATCCTTCCCATAGTTGCTATCTCTATTTTTAGTGTTCTAAAGTGATCCTGAAGTTCTGAGTTCTCTGCATCCTTGTCTGCTGGGGGGGACATAATCTGCGTGTAACTTCCTGTATTGTTCCAGTCTTCAGGGGAAGCTAAAATGTGGATCCTGCAATTCCTCACCTGTTTACGTAGCTTTAGGTTATTCTTCCCTCCTGTGTAAGATTGCTGAAACACCTATATTGGATTCATTCATTTGCTGAAGGTTGTCACTGGAAGCTGTTAAGTGACAGCTGTTGAGGACAGAAATTTGACTTTCTGTGTCTCCTGTGGGCCCTGCACAAACGTGCCATTGTTTCAGAACTCCCCTGGGCTCTGTGTCACACAGACCTGCAGTTGTCTTGCATCTAGTGCCTGTGCTAGATGGGGCCATGGGGTAGCTAGTAGGTTTATTTTTACATATAGAGTTTGCCTTTGTCAAAGCTGCTGGTTCCTTGCACGTTCAGATGGACAGTTTCTTGTACATGGTAGCTGTGTAAGTAAATAGTATATGCAGATTTAGCTTAGTTTTGAACATATGAAATGCATTAGAAACTGCTTTGGCTTCAAAAGTCTTTTCTTCATAATGAAGAGAAATGTTTCCAGGGCCCTGGAGGGACAGAAGTGTTTAGCCTGTGAAGTAGGTTGACTGCTGCATACTAGCAAGATTCTGTGTATAACACAAGGTCCTTTCACTGGGTCATCTTTGAAGATTTTAATGATAATAAAAAGCAAATCAAGTACCTACTTCTCCTTAGCAATAGGTAATTGGTGTGTATATTTAGGCACAGCTGGCTCACAAAAAGCAGTCCTTGGGGAGCACTCTCAGTTTCAAGGTTTTTCTTATCTCAGCTGGAATTTGTATCTTGACTGGTATGTGACCTTATCAGAACGGTTGGTGTATGGTGAGCAGTACCCGACTGTGTGTGTAAGTGTGGGGAATTTGGTGTTTCTGTGAATTATCAGTGGAAAAAGTTCTTCAGGGAACTCAGTAGCTAAATTTCAAGCTGGTTTGAAAACTGCAGCTGGCCTACAGTTAGCTGCTAATCAGCTTGGAAGCTCTAGCAAATACCTAATCTATGGTAATCTCTAAAGATCATTCACCAGAAGTGCAGGGACTTTTGTTTTCCTTGAAAAACGATTGTGGGGTTTTATGAATGTCCTTTGTTGAGGCCATGTCAGCAGGGGAGGTGTGTGTGAGAGAGAGGCTGAGATGTATATTTAATTTAGTTTCGTCTTTGGACAAAAACAAAGTAGATCCAGACTATGCTAATCTTAATATCCACCCAGCAAGTAGGATTTCTTTGCAGTTACCTCATTACAACTTCTTAGTAACTTATGAAATTTTTACTGGGACTGTCTTCCTCAACAGGTGATGCTACATCTGCTGCCAGAGATGGGTCTGTGGTGCAGAACAGCTACGATGCACTAGAAGGTGGTGGCCTCATGGGTAAGGCTTTGGAATGAAAAATGTTTACTATTGTGTGACTTTTTGGTATGATTCTTGGAAAGACAGAAGTTTAGGCAGTTAAGAACAAACATATATACTTGGTTTGATGTCTGTCTTGAAACTAAATCTGAAATTTGAAGCGTTGCCAATAGGCATGTCGTCGCCTGTCAGGGTGGTGAAGCAGTTAAGAGCATTTTGCAAAATCAACTGCGGTTGTCAGTTGGTTTCACTTAGACACTAAACAACAACCAAAAGCTCTCCTACCATATCAGTGCACTGAGCAAGCTGCTGTTCTTCACAATTAATTTTAAGTATTTGTCTTTTCTGCCATTAGAAACTCCACATCCTTCTCCTGCACCCCCAAACCTTAAGATGAACAGAAGTGTTGGGTATTCTTACCCCACCTTACCTCCAGGCTACCAGAATACTTCTCCGCCTGGAGCACCAGGAATGCAAGCGTCTGCTTTGCAGTATCCAGATGGATCAAAACATTTCCACCAGGTAAAGATGGTCTGGTTTTGATCCTGGGACTCCCCGTGCTGTGACAACTGCTGTGCGTTGTGTGTCCCCGGGTTCGCTGTTTGGTGGGCTGGTTGTTCGATGTGGTAGCCGCAGCCTGACACTAGTGCTTTTGCTGACGCCTTGGTACCAGTCTGGAAAAGCTGTGTGCCAGCTCTGTCTGAAGTGTTCAATCCCTGAATCTGTTCAGAATATTTCTCTTTACATTCAGCTGCTTTTGGCATGTTTTATTTCTCTTGGGTTGCTGTTGTTAGCTGAAGTATTTGGTGTTTATTCCTGAAACTTCAAAGCAAACTGTCAGCTGAGCCTCTGTATTTCAAGAGCTTTGTCACAAACGTGTGCTGGTTTTTACCTCTTACGTTACAGGCCTAAGTCCAAGTTTGTGTAACAAGTGCTATTTCTAAATATATTGTTGTAATACAATGGCAGTTAATACACAAAAAACCCCCAACAACAACAAAAAAGGGAAATATGTTTGCTTTTTAAATTAACGTGGGTTTCATCCATGTAATTGGTGTTAATTTCTGAAATTTTATTTGACTCTAGCCTGCCCTGGGCACTAACCACTTAACTGCATCTATGGGTAGCCTGAGTCTACAGCAAGAAGGATTAAGACCTGTGAATCTTCTTCAAGAAAGAAATATTCTTCCTACCACCCTCTTGAAAGCTCCCGTCCCAAACTTGCATGAAGAAATCCAGAAGCTCAACTGTAACCCTGAGTAAGATTATCCATTTGCTGTAAATAAAATAAATAGAAGTATAAATTCCTACTTGTAGAGATAACTTTTCACAAAGTATTGCCTTACTTCTGTGAGTAGAAAACATTCACTGTCTTACAAGAAAGACGGTAAGTTGTTTCAACTCTGAAGTGAGGAAAATTATCTGTAGAAAGCGTGAGGAAAACCAGGTTTCTTGCAAGGCAGCTGTAGGTAGGTCCAGTACAAAACCTTCACAATATAGCTGGCAGCGAGTATGAGAGAAGATATCAAATAGGAGAGGTAACTCACTTAAGTGAGGTACACCAAAAAGATTGTGACTGCAGAGACCCGAGTGATCTCACATTTAAAAGAGCAGAGTAAATGGAATGTCAAACAAGAGGCTGGCAGCTGTGTGTAACCAGGTCCTTCTGCTTCCCAAGTCTTCTACGGGAGAAAAGGGAAATGATACCGACTTTGTGGAGCTGGGCATACGAATCAGCTGGGCTGGATTTGCAGAAGTACTGTGCGCATCTGCTCTGGCTGGAAACTGCTGAGGTCCCTGAAATGACAGTGGGGTCGTTTAAAGATATTTTTGTGTAGCTTTAAGACAACTTTTTAAATTTTGCTGGTTCAGGTTTGTATATAAGGCCACCTCAAAATGGGATTCCAAAATAACACTTAGAACACAAAGATTTGGTGCAACTTGGAACATTGTTAGGCTTAACTGAGACTTGAGTGACTAAAATGACACTCAGTTCTGTGTAAAGAATTGTGTCTAAAATAAGAACTCAAAGGATGTGCTGTGGGTCAAGCTCAGACTAAACCAGAATGATTTGATAGAGTTGGAGAAGATCCTTTACCCAGAAATGGAAATTCACTATCACCAGCTCTAGAAGAATATAAAGAATGCTCTGTACTACTGAAATCATAATTTTAATATCTGAAAGCCTCTGAAAATAACCCTTTGTCCTCCATGTAGGTTGTTCCGCTGTACCCTGACTAACATTCCTCAAACTCAGGCCTTATTGAATAAAGCCAAACTTCCTTTGGGGCTCCTGCTTCATCCTTTCAAAGACTTATCGGTATGACAAATATTCAAAACTTTAAATGCTGAAATATCAACTATGCCTATATTAAAGTCCAGAGCTGGACAATGAATTATAAAGAAGGGCAAGTTCTGGGCTAATCTTGGCCCAGAAAAGTCACCCTGGTAATTGACATTTCCCTCTTCCATACAGGTTGTTGTAATTTTTCTGAGTTGTTTTTTTTTCTCCCTACTGTTTTTAAACTTTCAAGCCTCAATTCTTAATCAAAAAACCTCCCAAACCTCAAAACCCCAGAAGCTTAGAGGCAGCACAGCTCTTGGACTGTGACAGAAGGCAGCACGACTAAAGCCCGTATTGTTTTGCTGGCTTTATCTTGTCACACATCAGTTGTAGCGACTGATTTCCCATACCAAACCATACTGATTCTGAACTTAATTAAGAACTTAATTAACAAAGTTAAAGAGGTTTGTGTGTCCCCGGCTAGCCAGGAGACTTTGTGAATTTAGCAGTTCCTCTTTTAAACATTGTTATTTTTCACAGTTTAGGGAATTTTTCAACGATGTGGGTGGCTTTTCTGATTTTTGATCTCTATTAGGTGTAGGACTTGGTCTTAAACCATCAATGTAAAATTCCGGACTTTAGAGGCTTGAGGAGAGAACTTAGGTGGTCAAATAGGTTAAAGCTCAGCTGCGACCAGTCATCTTGCTAAGGAATTGTAGGAGTGCTGTGAGGATGCAGAAATGCTTCTTCCTTCAGCATTGACTGGCTAACCAGGAGGCACAGTGTAGATGATGTCGTTATCGTATGTGAATAGCGTGGTGATGCTGTAAAACAGGAAGCTTTTCTTTTCCAGCAATTGCCAGTGGTGACTTCGAGTACTATTGTGAGGTGCCGTTCCTGCCGGACGTACATTAACCCCTTTGTCAGCTTTCTAGACCAAAGGAGGTGGAAATGCAATCTGTGCTATAGAGTCAATGATGGTAGGTTTCACATGCTCTTATGGCTCTAAGGGTTGAGGGGAACCTTTCCCACCTTGGCTGTATTGGTGCTGGGGATCAGTGTCAGTCGTGCTGGGGCTGTGAGACATGAAAAATGTTTCCAGTGGGCAAAGTTGGTGCTGTCACTGATGAAGTCTGACACGGTCTCCCAAGGTTCCGTAGCAGGTGACAAAGTAGCTGCCCTACCTAGCATCGTTCTCCTAGAGATGTTGCCCAGCAGGCACAGAAGAGTTGTTGTATTTGTTTTAAAATGCAACACAGCTAATACTAGTGTGAAGTAATAACACATAAACTTATCTCTGTAGTTCCTGAAGAATTCATGTATAATCCTGTCACAAGAGTTTATGGAGAACCTCATAAAAGACCCGAAGTCCAGAATGCTACTATTGAGTTTATGGCTCCATCTGAATACATGGTAAGGCTTGGTTTACCTGTAGTTATTCTCTCCCTTTGCTTTATTTCCAAAGTGACGTCAGGAAAGCCTTGTTATAGAGGATCCTTTCCAGCTCTGTAGAGAGCTGCTGCCTCAAGGAGTGTATCTGAGAACTCTTGGGAAGAACTTCAGATAGCTCTTAATTTCTAAACGTTTATGAGGTCAAAGATTTTCTGTATTTAGTCAAAGGTTTTCTGTATTTAGATTATGGAGGAGTTTGCAGGTTGTATGGAAGGAAATGATAATTCTAGAATTACCCACTAGGAGACAAAGGCATTCAGAATTTTTCGCTATCATCCATGTGCTGGTTCAATAGTGCTTAAACTTGCAGTGGAATGAATAAACCCAATCTAATAAATGTGATTTTGAAAATTAACCTTTTCTTTGCTCAGCTACGTCCACCTCAACCGCCTGTGTACCTCTTTGTGTTCGATGTCTCTCATAATGCGATAGAGACGGGATACTTGAATACAGTCTGCCAGACCTTGTTAGACAATCTTGACTTGTAAGTACCTTTTTTCTTTCTTTCTTTCTTTTTTTTTTTAGAATCTCCTATCTTTGTTCCTCTTACGAAATTTGTCATAGACATCAACAACTACAGACTTTGTCTAGAAGAGAAATTTCCCGGCATTGGTTAGCAATGGCCAATGTTGATTTAAAATGTAGCATGAAGCTGTAGTTTTTCTCCCCTTGCAGCTCGCTCCAGTATAAATGGTAATTCTGAGGCTTGTTTCTGAGTCTGGCTCTTTCCTACCTGTTTCACAGTCCCAAAAAGAAATAAGTATCACGTTTATGATTTATTTGGAACTGGATTTTTTAAAAGCTGAAGTTTAGATAAGTATTTGCTGAAAGGAATGCATAGTTCTAATAAACTTTTCATAAAATACATCCTGTTGAACTTAAATAAGCTGCAAAATACTGAGCAGCATTTCTTTCTTCCTTTTCTTCTATTCCTTATTACCTCCTTGAGTGTCTGCTCAAGGACTCTACTGTGAGCTCCCTTCTGGGTTTTATTTTGTTTTTTAATGGCTTAAGCTGTTGCAGTGTAGGAGCCAAGCTAACTGCTTGGTACAGCCTTGGATAGGTGCAGTGGATGTTTAGCCAGCAAAACTGCCATTTCACCTTGCTGAACACCATGTGTCTCATTTTTAGGCTTCCTGGGAACACTAGAACAAAAATAGGCTTCATAACGTTTGACAGCACAATCCATTTCTACAGTCTTCAGGAAGGTCTCTCGCAGCCTCAGATGCTTATAGTTTCAGATATTGAAGGTACGGAAAAATAAATTCTGTGCTTAATAGCTACCGCCTGCTGGTTTTGATAGCCTTTTAAAAAAATCTGTCTGGTGGGAGTTTCTAGATCAGACCATCAGTCTCTCTAGTAATGGCTTTAGAAGTAGCATATGTCCACGTTCATTTGTGAAGCACCGATGTCTGAGCAAGGCTGTGGCTGGTCATGACTGAAAACATGAAGACAGCCCTTCCCAGCTTCTGGTTTAACTGGTACTGTTATCAAGATTTCTCTCATGATCCCGAACACTGACGCTTGGTAAATCACTGTAGATACTGTGGTGACTGACGCTTAGTGCTCGTTCTCCTGCCTTTACTTTCAAGTCCCCTTTTGCCATATGTGAAGGGGAGAATGAACACCAGAAAAATCTTCACTATGTGTTTTCACTTAATAGACTTGATTATCCTGTTGACTGCTGCTCTGACATGGTGTTCTATTCTCACAGAATTATGTTTAATTTGCTTTGTACATGGATATTCTCTTCTTTTTTCAATAGGTATAATGGTTGGCAAGTACAGTTGGGGGGAAGCTTGATGGTTTTTTAAAAAATAACTTAAACACCCTTTTTTTTTCTCCTTCTAGATGTATTTATACCAATGCCAGAAAACTTATTAGTAAATTTAAATGAAAATAAAGAGGTAAGAACTAGCTTAAATGGCCGGTGACATTCACATCATTTGGGACATGCTTGATAATTTCTGGATTACCTAATGCGCTTTAATGCCTACCTAGTTTAAATGCCAAGTTGGAGTGGAAAGATGTTTTTTTATTTATCGATGTGACTGTAGACTTTTACCAACCCAAAACAAGACATTAATTGACTTTTTCTAGGGCTTTTTCTTTACTTCTGTAGTATTAGCAGTGTTGATACGTGTGTATTCAGCAATCAGCTCTGTAGAGACTCTTAATACTTCTGTTTTCTCAATCATAGCTAATTCAGGATCTGCTGAGGGCCTTGCCACAGATGTTTACCAAGTCCCTGGAAACTCAGAGTGCTCTGGGGCCAGCATTACAGGCTGCCTTTAAACTGATGTCCCCCACTGGAGGGAGAATCTCTGTCTTCCAGACACAGCTTCCATCTGTGGGAATGGGAGCGCTAAAGTCACGAGAAGAGCCAAACCAAAGAGCAACCGCAAAGGTGAGAAGAGCAGAAGGCTTGAGAGAACTGACTCCCCTGTTCTGTACGTGTTGGTGGTTCTGGAATTGCCTGATCCAGGTCAATTTGGTGGTTCTCTTGTTGAGCTAAACTTCCTTTGTTAAAGGAGTACAAAGAACCAACCCCGAGCACTACAAACATACAAACACGGATTAATGGTGTGATTTATTTTTAAGATATCACTGTAATCAGTGATGGAGAATCAGTTATTAGTGTCTCTGAAAACAGGCAATAAATGTGTTACACTGTTTGAATTTCCTTTGTATTTTGCAATGCTCCCTTGTATTAACAGGACATACATCTGACCCCATCGACTGATTTCTACAAGAAGTTGGCCTTGGACTGCTCAGGGCAACAGGTTGCAGTGGATTTATTTCTTCTTAGTGGACAATATTCTGACTTGGCTTCTCTAGGTAAGTCTTATTAAGCTGCTTTGGGCATGTAAACTCTTGTACTTTTGGCAAATACATAGAATCTACCTTAACATTTGGTATATGTACCTGATTTGAATGTATGTGGTGTGTCAAGATGCAAATTCATCCTTGTTAAAGACCATAGCAGCAATTGCCTGCACTCTGCCAATGTATGTGTGTTTTCTTTCAGGCTGTATATCCAGGTATTCTGCAGGCAGTGTCTATTACTACCAGTCTTACCATCATAAACACAACCCCGTCCAGGTGGAGAAACTGCAAAAGGAACTGAAGAGATACTTGACAAGAAAGATTGGGTTTGAGGCTGTCATGAGGATAAGATGCACCAAAGGTTTGAACGGAGTTTTTCTGGATTTGGGGAGGCGATGGAGGGGAAGCAGGTGTTTAAAGACTTTACTTGCAGCTTCTTTACTGGCATCCAGGTTCCATTTTACAATGGATAAAACCGGAGATTTTGCTGGCCTGCTGTTTCAGCAGGGACAGTTTTTGTAGTCTAGAGCCTGACCCCTATTCTGCGTTGATCTGACTGCCAAATTCCTGCCTTCTGTGAGGCTCTGTGGGTCCTATGGATTAGCTGTCTGTCTGGGATAGTTACCTTTCCCAAAGATACCTTATGTCGTTGAGAAGGACCTTAACATTCCAATACAGAGCTGCCTAACCATGATGGCAGATGTGTAAATGGTGTCTGTACTTCACAACAGTAAAGAAAAAGCTGATTTCATGCAATACTCATGTTGTAGGTCTTTCCATTCATACTTTCCATGGGAACTTCTTCGTACGATCTACAGACTTGTTGTCATTACCCAACGTAAACCCAGATGCGGGCTACGCTGTGCAAATGTCGGTAGAAGACAACCTGACTGATATGCAAGTGGTTTCTTTCCAGTCGGCTCTCCTGTACACGTCCAGTAAAGGTGAGATGTGCGGGTAGTGTTTACACCATGGGATTGCCATGAGTCTTTGTGCCCAGTTGTCGGCTGCAGTAACTCACACACACCATTTTATTGAACAGCAGGATCACAGCAGTGAAGCTACCACGTGCTGTTGGTCTTACCCCTTCTCTCAGACCTAAAAGTTTCTTGGGAATCTTAGTTCTGGCCTGAAAATAGGAAGACTTAACCCAGAAACTGTGAACTAATCATTTTTAAAAGCTACTGGAAATGGCCTGATTCAGCAGCACCTGTATGATAACTTAGATCAAATCTTGATTTTTTTTTTTTCTTTGCTATCAAGTAAACAGGCATTTCTTGTGTTGTTTCATGAAACAAAAGATATGTTTGGAGACTAGAGTTTTCTTTTCACACAGGTGAAAGACGGATTCGTGTCCACACAATGTGCTTACCTGTTGTAACAACGCTGAGCGATGTCTACCTGGGGGCAGACGTACAAGCCATCATTGGGCTCTTAGCCAACATGGGTGAGCATGAGAAGAGCTTGTTTGGACAGGGGTGATGAGATTCCTAAAGCTCTGGGCAGTAATCCTCTGGGAAGTAACAGCAGAAGAAAAGATTCTCTCTTTCCTAAGAGTGCTTTCTAAACCAAAGATTTTTTTTTTTTTTTTTTTTTTATTGCAGCTTAAATTACAAATGTTAAATCTGAAGCAATTCAATGCATGGTAACTTGCCTCTGGTTAAGAAACAGCATAAATAAAGATTTTTTTTTTTTTTTTTTTTTAATGCTGGACTTAGGTGAAGTATCAGTATAGCAGTATGTAGTCACTGGGACTTGGTCTGGTGCATCATCATGGACATTTGGCTTTTTTGTCTGAATCTCTTGTCTTGACTTCCTCTGTAGTGCAATAAAAGCTTATTAAGATGCACTGAAGCATATGTTGAAAAGAGAAAAGTTAACACACATGACTGTATTCCTGCCAAGGGAGGAGAAGCCTCTCATTTGAGCTTTGTACTCTGTTTTTAGCCGTGGACCGATCTGTTTCTGCTACCTTGAGCGATGCTCGGGATGCCTTGGTCAATGCAGTGATCGATTCTCTATCTGCTTACCGTGCATCGGTCCTAAGCATTCAGCAGCCTGGGCTCATGGCCCCCCACTCACTGCGGCTCTTCCCACTTTATGTCCTGGCGCTCTTGAAACAGGTAAGAGTTCAAGGGAAGCCCTGCAAGAGGGTGATTGTCTGCTCGGCATGTCAACCCACAGTAGAAGGACGCTTCTTTGATGTACAAAATAGCGCCTGTCTTCACTTTGGGTATTTTTGTAGGACTCGAAGTGGAGAAGTTGCTTGATTTACATCGTTTAATAAAAGCAGCCTTCCTGCAATTTGCCATTAGAGTACTGAGACATTTCACAGATCTGAGAGGAGTCTTTCTTGCACAGATGTTAGGATAACAACTCCAGTTCTGCATCCCTGCATTTGATGATTTGAGAGATAAATGTAGAATAAAGCCTGTTTAATTGTTTTTCAGGCCTGGGTAGATAACATGATGTTACAGGTGGTGAACAGGTGGTTTTAGCTTGGAGTCTTAGGAAAAACAGTGGGATTTGGAAAATTGTATGGAGGAAACGTATCAGGGCAATAACGGATGGGCTTTCTGCTCTTGCCTGCAGAGGAGAGCAACGGGGGTAGAGGAAAAGTTTGAAAATGTCACTGTGGAGAATGATCTAGTTGAGAATTGGGAGTTTAGAGATGTGTATAAAAACAAAAGTATAAATGTTTTAAGCAAGGGCATAGGAAAATAGTGAAGACATTGAGTAGCGTAGAGCATGCGGAGGGTACTGGTAGAATGCTTTTTCAGGAGCCTGAGTTCTGTGCGTTTCTGGAAGTGTCGATGCACACAGCGGCTCAGTGTGGGTTAAAGCAGAGCTTGCCAGCCAGCAAAGAGGTGGCTGCCTGCTGTCCTTGCAAAAGGTTGAGCCATTTCACAATATTTGCTCCACGTAAGTATTTTGTGATTGGATTTCCCTGAACTGACAGCAGAAGTCATTTTCAGTGTTGGACAAGCTGGCTTTCTGTTCTAGAGAGAATTTTCTGATTCGTACCTCTTGATAAGGAATCAAGCAGCATGTGGTTTAGCATGTTCACACTGACACGGGAGCTTTTCATGTAGAAGACTATAATCATTTGACCCGGGCAAGTGGGAGGAGCAAGCCCATGTTTCAGTCATAGCTGGGGGTTTTTTGCTTCCATCAAGACAGAGCTGTATCTTTATTGTAAATGCAGATTTACCAAAGGTTCTGTGCATTGAAGCCTGAAAACTGCTCCAATATTCATTCTTTATGTCAAGTAGCATTTTTGAGGTGGATGTTAGAGGAGATGTACCTCAGGATGCTTTTGTCTCAGCCGCAGCGCTCGCTAGGAAGCGGTAAAATACTGTACTGTGAGAAAAAACTTGTGGCTTCTCTCTAGGACTTAAGTGAGCTAGGAATGAACAGGAGATGGTGTGCTAAATTCAGCGTATCTCACAGTCCAGTTAAATGCCTGCTTGTTTGCAGAAAGCCTTTCAAACTGGGACGAGCACGCGTTTGGATGAACGCATTTTTACCATGTGTCAAGTGAAGAACCAGCCCCTCGTTTACCTCATGCTGATGACACATCCCAGTCTGTACCGAGTCGATAACCTCACGGATGAGGTGAGTGTTTGCATCGCTGCAGGGTCGGTTTGATCCAAAAGATTTGTATGAGGTGAAAACACACGGGTGTTAAAAATCCCCTGAGTTCTCCATGTTACAGCTGTGTGGCTCAAATGTGCTGTTTCCCGTTCTGCCATTTATTCATTTGTTATTTGGGGCAGGATTGTTGAGTTCTGGGCAGAAGCTGTGGGTGGATGGATGGGGAAGGCTTTTTCTAACGTGTTTCACTTTTTGCCTTGTGTCGTTATCTTGCGCTGTAAATCCCATGTACATAAAGGCAGTATAATGTATGCTTTAACTTTTTGTCCCTCTATGGCTTCCTTTATTTTAAAATGTCAAAGTGACCAGTGAGAGAATGTTTATGTAGGAGCTTGAATAATTTTAGAAGTTGCATCTTTTGTACATAACCAATCTGATATTTCAGTTCTACAGCTAATTAAGATCGAGTTGAAGTACACCCTCTGTCATTAAAATGAGATTTATTAGTAAATTATGCACTGCAAGTATGACCTGAACTATGAGAAAAAGGGTCTGGCCTCATCAGTCAGTGTAATACATCCTATCCATACCTAACCTCCTGTTCTTGTCACCGTTCCAGTACATCAAGATGTGAACTGCTGGTTTTCTCTTTGATTTTTCCTTCAGGGGGCTCTGAACGTAAGTGACAGAACTATACCTCAGCCACCCATCCTCCAGCTGTCCGTGGAGAAGTTGAGCAGGGATGGTGCTTACCTTATGGATGCTGGCTCTGTAAGTGTGTGGTGGTGGGAGGGGTGATTTTTAAAAGTATCCCCATGTTCTCAACACACGCTTTCCAAGGACTCGGAATGTGTAGGAAGCTGCTGGGGTATGGAATTGTCTTGGGTTCATGTTGTCACCGCTGGATATCTTTCAGGTAATGTTTCTGTGGATTGGGAAGAACTGTGGGCAGAGCTTTATCATCCAAGTCCTTGGAGTTCCCAATTATGGCTCGATCCCGCAGAACATGGTACGTCCTTGCTTTGCTGTACCCCAGTCGTACAGTGCTCTCCAGATGGTATTTTCACAAGAGCTAAAATACCTCTAGTTATTACTCGCTATAAATCGGGATTTGGGGATAGAAATAATTTCTGTTACTTCTCTTAAGAGTTGCCTCAGGCTAAAACTTTACAGATCTCCCCATGAAAGCAGAGTCAGAAGAGGCTGGCAGTGATAAAACTTTCTCAGAACAGAGGGAGCAGGCAGAGAATACTTGTGAGTAGTAAGTGCAGGGGGGCAGTAGGAAATCCTTCCGTTTCTAGAGTAAAACAGGTACTAACCACAGCTCCACCATCACTGTTCTGACAACCAGCTGCTGGTACCAGTTTAGTACTCTTGATGGTTTCAAGCTCTTTCAAAGGAGACTAGACTGCAACTATCCATCACAAAATATATCTCCCTGAGTTTCCTTTATACCTGATTAGGATAGAGTTGGGCTTCTTGAAGTGTTGCTTTTACTGCTTTCTGCAAATTAATGACACCCTTTGCCTCTTAGACACATCTCCCAGAACTTGAAACCGCAGAATCCATCAGAACAACAGCTTTCATTTCTTGGCTGAGAGAACAGAGACCCTTCTTTCCTATATTATATATAATAAAGTAAGTGGGTTTTCATGTCTTCGTGCTTCTTTAGGGACCGCTTAACAAGCCATATTTGGATATCGTCCCCTGAGCGTTCTTACTGGCAGTGTTAACAAGGGTGCATGCTGTGCCGAACAGATCTGACAGTGGATGTGGCTTGGTATGAGTTGTCTCCAATTAGAATTTCCACAGGCTAGAAAAGACTCGATGTCACAGAACAATCTTTAGTTAATGCCAGATAAATGAAGTATGTGCTGATAAGTGCCCTTGTTAGGATTAATCACAAGAGCTGTTGAGATTCTCTTTTTATACGTCTTTAAGCTCTCGAAACATCTTGTCACTTGACCTGTAATTTTATTAATGCACTGCACTGAATGTTTATTTCACTCAAACACTTCTGTTTTCATTTTTAAGGGATGACAGTCCATTGAAATCAAGTTTTCTGCAAAATATGATTGAAGACAGAACAGAATCAGCCTTATCATACTATGAATTCCTCCTTCATATACAGCAGCAAGTGAATAAATGAAACACCAGCCTTTGGCTCACTTCTTTAAGGAAAGATTTTGCAGTAAAGAACGATTGTGCTTGTAATACCTTCATTAAATCTGTGGCCTGAGGCAGTTGATGAGAAGTTCTCACTGTGATTTCAACGAACTAAAGCAAATAAAGGACCACATCTGAGAATCAGTGTGCAACTACATAGTATTGTACCTAAAAAGAAAAAAAATCAAACTGTTTGAACTGGTTGAGCACCTTTAATTTGCTGCAAATCATGTTTTTACTGTAAGTAGTTGCAGCATGAAGTACATTTACAAGGCAATACTGAAAAGGTGAAATACATTTTGTAAAATAAAGAGTTCTTTGTTGTTCAAAATGTATATTTCTGTAACTCTTTGCTTTTTTTATTTCTTTTTTTTTTTTTTGCTGCTAGATATAAAACCTCACAATACTGATCATGGTTTGCAGGGAAATTCTGAGTGTATCCAGTGATTACAGAGAGAGCATCTCAGTGTTCAACTTAATGCTTGAGGTAGCAATGAAACCAGTGTTCATTGTGAACCAAACAAATGTGTGACGCGTAGATTGCAGTGCTCGGACTGGACTGTGGCTGGTGGGATGAAAGGTAAGCTGGACCCGGGCAGGAGGGGTAAAGCTTTCTGATAAAGCTTTCAATAAGTCAGTATTGTAATTAAAAACCAGTGGGTTGGAGCAGGCACTGTATGAGACACACTTGGCAGAGGCAGAGCCAGCAGCAGAAGTTGCCTGAGGTAGATGTCAAGCTTTGTTTTTTCTTCATTAAGAGGAATAGTTTTAACTTCAGTTTGCAAATGGTGTGGGAGGGGAAGGACAGGGAGGGTTCTCTCCAGTACTTTGGTTTATGTTTAGTAGGCTTGTGGCTTCTGTTCACAGCAACCGAATGTGTGGCCCCTAAAATCTAACCAACGTCCAATCTAACTAACGTCCAACCTAGTGTTTCGAGACAACATCCAATACCCTCATGATAAAATTGGAAATTATTTTTCCAAAGACAAAAATATTATTGTCTGAAGATTTGTTTATGGTTTGAGACATGCCTGAAGTCTTCAAACCTACTTCTTTACTGCAGCTGTGTAATGAGCTTAGGCCCAAAGCTGGTGTGCACCAAAGAAAAGCTTGAAATACACTGTCAGATCCCTGCCAGGTGGGCGTTGCCATTGGCCTTGAAGTGAGAATTTGTACACAAAACCGTTTAAATCATTCTGTAAAAGTGTATTGAGAATTGTCCTGTTTTGG
Organism: Buceros rhinoceros silvestris; assembly: GCF_000710305.1. Lineage (NCBI taxonomy): Eukaryota > Metazoa > Chordata > Aves > Bucerotiformes > Bucerotidae > Buceros > Buceros rhinoceros. The sequence continues at coordinate 22,309 of NW_010423265.1, forward strand.
AGATCAAGCTGCCAACATAAAGTGTATTTAAGTTACTGTATCCCCAGAAGTGTTTCACGTGGAAAAATCGTGGTCTTGCAAAACCTACTTCCTGGGGCAAGTAACTCCAACTGGTGAAACACCCAGCAGTGGTCAAACATGTACTGCGCTTAGGGGAGTAATTACACGTGGTGATCCAGCTGCCGAGCATGTCGCAGGGTGATCGTTTCAGGCTGTAGCTGCACATGATTGTCAGGAGTTGCCTTACTTGAGGGGAGGAGTTTTTTGGGGGAAAATTGTTCTTGTTGCTTGAGCACAAGAAGCTAAAGTTGAGAACAATGTCTAACGCAGCATGAAAAGACCATTACAGAACCAATTCAAGCCTCCCTGTCTGCTGTCTCGGGAGCAAACAGGGTGTATTTACTTGAACAACTTTTCAGAGGATTGCACAGATTCTAGTCATAGTGAAGAGGTTTTTTAAGTTTTGACAGTCTGATTTTTTTTTTTTTCCTGGGGGAAAGGGGTCTCTTCATTTAAATCACAAACGGAAGCTATGCACTTGCATAGGATAGGACTTAAAACTTTGGGGTGTATTATCACTCAGATGTTCAAAATCATCCTTGCAACTAACAGCCCACCACAGGCTGTTTCTGTGACTATTTTGCTACTTATATCCCTTATTTTTTTAAAAACATAAATAGAGGTGGCTCTGTTGCTTTATCTATGCCAGACTAATGGCTAAAGATGTCAGTCTGTGGCAATTAACACCTTTGAATTAGAGTCCCTAAGTTTTACAGAGCAAAACATGATAAACAAGAATCAGATGAACCCCTGTGGAGTTCTCTTTGCTTTGGAAGAAATTCTGGATGGACCGTCGTTAGTTTGGGGAAGTGCTGGTCCACCTTGAATTGCTATAAGGGCAGTGAGAGACAGAGAAACACACAGGCTACCTGTGATGTGTCCTTTTTACCTACAACTGAAAAACGAGGACGCTGACGGTGAACTGCAAAGACAGGCAAGAGTGGCTCTGGTACTTAGACCTCAGCACGACACCACCACCACTGCAAATGTATGCTCAGTTTTCTAGCTAAAGACTTTTTTTAAACTATTCTGTATTTGACACATTAGTGTTCAGCCAACATTGTTACCATCCATTTTACTTTGCTTTCATTATTGTTTTTAATTTAATATGTTTGAGTCTAAGTCCACATAGACTGTGTTGCAATAACTAGAGTGATTCACTTTTATTTAGAATTAATTTCTTAACAGAATTTAATCAAAGATGCAGAATGGCTGTTAAGTAAGGGACCATTAAATGTGATTTTAAGGTTCTGTTTACTATTATGGATGTAATCCTTATAGTAAATTTAATTTTGTAAAGTAGTGTATAATATTGTAATATTAAATCTTTGTTTTCTGAACTCAAACATTTGATCTTCAGTATGAAGTTATAAATCTTCCCCCCTTCTGAATCCGAGACAGGATTTGCTTGTCCTCCTTTTTACAGTTTGTAATTTTCACTGTTTTATTCCTGTAAAAAGTCATTTGTAACACATGTAAATGCTTATTTTATCTGTGCTAATTTATCAGATTTGGCTACTCAATAAAATTAATTGACAGAACTCATACAAGTCCATCAGTCCTTTCTTATAAGTAAAAATAGAATAATGCATTTCATCAATCGAGATAAAAATCATGTACCAACAAGGGATAAATTCTACTTTTAGCTAAAACGTACTATTTAGGTGATACAAACTGAGAGAGGAATTTGAGAATATTAATTCTGGCTGACTCAACCTTTTCTTCTGTCGCTGGCATTTTTGTGTCCCTCTGTCAGCGCTGTTATTCAGCCCTGCCGTGGGGTCTGTTCTCCCAGTAAGCCGTGGGGTGCTCTCCAGGGCCAGCTGACCCTGATGGTTGGAGTTCAGCCTTCAGCAGCATTGCCAAGATGGGGATCAGTTTTACTGTAGGTAATCCCATATCTTCATGTAACATCCCAGTCCTTCAGCACCTTCCTGTAAATGCCATTCCATCTTAGGCTTGCCAAGATTTTCATGGGTTTTCATTGCTGCTGCTCTGGTGCCTCATACAGAGGTTAATGGCGCTTCAACCTGCGTGTTTAACCAGAATTCTATCGCTCTCTTAAGTTGTTCGGTACCATAGAAATATTATCTGGACTTGTCAGCGCAAAGTTTTTCCCCGGTGCAGGTAACCATCTGTGCTGCTGCTGAACTGCACTGCTCCGGCAGCGGCTGGCGTTGGGCCGTTTCCGGGCTGCTCTTCGGAACTCCGCGGGCAGGATCCTGAAGACGCGT
>NW_010423265.1:24641-25620 GCF_000710305.1 Buceros rhinoceros silvestris
CCTGCCGTTGGGCCGTTCCAGGGCTGCTCTGCGGAACTCCGTGGGCAGGATCCTGAAGCCGAGTCCCGCTGCTGACTGGAACGCCTGGGGTGCAGGCTCCGCGTGCGAGTTGTTTGGTGTCACAGATGCTGAAGGTAATTAGTTTGACGTATTGGTGGAGCGTGTCTGCATCCCTGTCCTCGTTTGGTTTGGCTGCGGGTGCTTTGGCTCTGTGTCAGCTGTGGGAGGAATACTGTGGCCCAGTTTCATCACTTTATCACGCACGTAGAGGTGTGGTGGGCGTGTTATTGTACCTAAATATGAATACTATGCCAGCTGTATCTTGCTAGAGCCAAAGACATTCTCCGTTTTATGTTACAGTAGTTCTGGAGTCCTTGTGAGGTCCTCAGTACACACAGTCAATCCCTCCTGCATTCTCACCAGTGCAGCGGCTCTACGCTGGGAATGCGCTCGGGGGAGCTGCCTGCCCTGCCTACCCCTCCCCTGGAAGGTATTTCCCTACCTTGAGACCCCTTTCGTGTACATGTAAAAATGTCTGTTTGCTCCAATAAACAGCTCATTCTGTTCCTGCCTTTGGGGTGCGCCCAGGTGACAAACCAAAGTCCCAAATCCAACCGCAGAGCAGCGCTTGAAGCTTGTCCAACAGAAAATCTCAAAGCCTGATGCTGTGCCTCCTCTGTCTGTCCAGGGAGCACAAACGGGGCTTGGGTATTGAGTTTTAAAGTCGCGTGCTGGAAATTCAGCAGCTCTGTTGTGAATACCTCTGATGTTCTGCTGCTTTTCTCTGATCACCATTTCAGCTGGTTTTTCTAGTTACAGCGTTATGTAAATACTACTTTGGTTAGAACAAGAACATTCACTTATTCTAATACTTTTAATTTATAGTACTTCTGTTTCATCTCTCTGTATTGTAAGGAAAACATTGCCATAGAAGCACAGAATGGTTCGGGTTAGAAGACCCTGAAGATAACCGGCTCCA
>NW_010423265.1:25715-25939 GCF_000710305.1 Buceros rhinoceros silvestris
AAGATACCCGCCCCCCCCCCCCTGCCGTGGGCAGGGACACCTTCCCCTAGAGTGGGTCACCCCCAGCCCGGTCCAGCCTTGAGCACTGCCGGGGAGCGGGCACCCGCGGCTCTCTGGGCACCCTGTACCAGTGCCACACGGTAGAGTTTCTCCTCGCCCAGTACCTAACTCCATCCCCTGCTGGTTGTCTTTTGCGCTGTGAAGCAGATTTCCCTCACCGCTCC
>NW_010423266.1:0-7957 GCF_000710305.1 Buceros rhinoceros silvestris
AGGTCGGGGGCGGTTGGGGTCTGTAAAATGCGGTAAACTCAGCTGAACGCCTGAAACCGATTTTTTTTTTTAGCACGTTTAATATGAAAGTTTGCGTTCCTGGGCTTTCTAGGCACATGTGCACGTTGCCCTGGTTATGGGCAGGGAAAATGGGTTTGAGTGCTGTCGTTGCATTCCTCTGGTACATTTTTAGTATCTCCCTCAAGCAGAAGGCTTGTATAATCGCGTGTGTCTATATGCGACAGAGGCTTTTGGTGTACCTGGTGATGTACTCGTGTACTGTTGCAGCACCACCTGGAAGAGGAATACGTCTTTTTCCTTTAAAAAATCTTCCAAGAGCTAGTTGCTGGAACTAGGTATTGACAGTGTAGGTGAAATGTTCCCACTACTTATTTATTCGAAGAATCTATGTCGTTCAGATGTAAAGTACATGTGAATGAACTTTGTGCTGCTACTTATATCCTTCTAGGACTTAAGTGTGGCTAAGCTATTACAATTTTTTAAAACTACGAGATAGAAAATATTAATGTGATTTGTGTATTACGGAAGTGCTAATGGATCTCAGCTGAAGAGCGATAGTTAGGCTACAGAATGCCCATATATTTTGTCACCCATGGGGCATTTCTCTGGCCCTTAGCATTGCCTGAACATAACATAATTCAGTATCGTAATCTTATGGATACCATTTTCTTGACAACGGATTTCTTGATTCACTGACCTAAAAAGTTGTTTTTGTGTGTTGTCAAGACTCTGGCTTGCACCATGTTGATAAAATACGATTCTGGGTGATAAGCTTACAAATAAGTACGTGTGTGTCTGCGTGTTTCCTGGGCACATAAATGCTTTATAAACTCAGAAATGTAATTGTTGGTCTAATTTTTTGAGATAATTTTGTTACAGTTTCTGTGTATTTTTAGGTTGGTTGTGCTTTTATTTGTAGGTTTTTTAAAGTTAGATTAAACATTGAAATACAAATGCATTTTCCTGAAAAGCAGAAATGTAGTATTATTTTACTTTTTGCTACATTTCCTTATGTTTGCAGTTAAGTTTGTTTGGAAACAGGTTCACCGATGTAGGGTTTAGTTTGAAGGTTATTTCTTGTTCAGTAAAATTTTCTATGAAATGTATTGTTTGTTGCCATGCTTTACAGTTCTCTTGTCCTGCTAATGTCTAATTTCAGTTGTACGTAGCAGTATTGATTGAACACCCTTGCTAAAAATACTTTCAGGGTTGTATATACTTACACTGTAACAGCAGGGAAGTTAAGCCTATATGTTTTTTCTGTGACTAGAATTAATTAATGTTTTACAGTGTAGTTGCTAATAAAAAATAAAAGCAAAATCCTTGTACTCTTAGGTCATACTTATTGCTCTATGGAGTGGATGAGTTCTTTATTAATGAACGGAGTTCATGTAGTACTATTTACATGTCATTGCCATTAGCATATTTGGAATATATGGTAAGTTAATACCCAGGGCACATAATTTTGGCTCTAATCCAGCAGTGACCCCTGTTTGGTCAGAGGGATCCACCCACACAGAACTTGCTGTATCTCAAACATTTCATTCTGTAGATACAGGGACGATGTTTGTCGTGAGCATTTGCTGTGTGCAAATGTTTTGTATGTGTTGTTAACCTTTGTGTTTGTGTGGTGTGTCATACAGGCTTCTGGTGTGCAAAGAGCTGCAGGGTTGTTGCCCAGAGTAACAGCCTAATACAGTAGTGTGTGACATGATTATTTGGTGAAAAGAGGGGTTTCGTTGAATTGCTTTCCTGTTGTAACTTAGCCGTGCTGAAGGGTTCTGATGAGTGTTTGGAGGTTCCATCTCACCAGGGTGTTGTTAGCCTTGCTGTGTTATTTTGTTGAATGTACATGGAATTTTTGCGCATTGATTTATGCTCATGTACAAAAGCGTAATGTGTGCTCTACAAGCATGTTCTGAAGAGCTGAGTGGAAGTTTTAAGTTTGAATATACTGCAGGGGAAGATTCTCAGGCTGGTTCACTTAGTCCCATAAGCTAACCTGTATATGGCAAACAAAGACAGAATGGGTTGCTTGTGAAAGTGTAGACCTTTGGATGAGGTAAATGGGTTGGGTTAAGTTTCATCTGAAAATTATGGTGGATTAAAAATTCTTTTTTAACTTTTCAGCTGAGCAAAACTTAATTAAAACAAATATGCATGTGCATGCTTTTTTGTTGCTGAAGTCAGTGTTAGATTATTTTTCTTAAATTGATAGCATGTGGTCTGTCTTCTTAGGTCTTTGTACTGCTATTAGTTAGACTCTCTTATACATCATGATTCTGCCTTGTCCCTCCATGCCTGTCCTGTCATCCCCCCCAGTTTGGCTTTAAATTTGGTACAAGATTACATGTATGCCATCTCATGCCTTCGCATCCTGTTTTTGTTTCACCTTGCTTCCATTCTGACCAATTACAAAAATGGTCAAACAAGAGAATCTTTCAGCAGATGGTTGACTGTGCCTTCCCCGCCACCCCCCAATACCACACTTTCACTGTGGTGCTGTCACTTTTCATAAAATGGCTCGACAAAATTCTCATGGGTTTTATGGGGCTTCAGCCTAAACAACTCTAAAAATGGTTTGTGTGTGCATATAATATGGGATTGTTTGTAGTGGAAAGAAAGAACTATGCAGGTGGAAGAAAAAGGGGAGGTGAGAATGGCCTGAGCAGAAGAAAAAACTGGGAGCTGATCAGGGGCCTGGTGAAACAACAGCAGATCTTTGCCATCTGGGCCAGCTGTTCATATATGCTTGTTTGGCAACAAAGGCTGGTTTTCCTTGGGGACTTGAAATCCACTGAATTAGCACAAAAATAGTTTTATGTAGGCTTTGGAAGCCTTTAATTTCAAAAAATTTTGCAGCTTTCTGAAAGTTTTCTGTGATATCTCATAGAATTACATACCTGCAGATACATACTCAAAATCTCCATTCTTATTTTGGAGAATTTCAGAATTGTTAGAAAACTATTGCTATTTGTCACTTACAAAATAAATTGCTTCAAGTTTATGTCAGTTAATGTGTTTACAGAAGCTTTATTGATGTGTCGACATACCAGAGTTAGGAGTCCAGATGTCGATTACCAAGAATATGAACTGTTTATGGTGATCTGTGTTACAGCATACTGAAGTCTATGCTGGTTGTACACACGGTGTCCTAGTACATGCTACAGAATAGTACAGCCAGTAGTCACACCGTTACTGAGGTAGATCAGACGAGGACAGCTAATTTTTGTTTGAAATGTGAGAATTGAACCAGCTTCTCCTTTCTCAGCTTATGCACCTTCAAAAAAGACTTAGTAGGGTGATGCAATTAAACTTCTCTTGGCACCTGTCTTTGTCTCATGCTGCAATTACTGCTTGGACAAGTTATAAGGTGACTGTTGGATGATAAATGCAATTCCGTTTGCATCATTTATGAGTTACTGCCATCTATACATTTTCATGAGGGAGGGGGAAATGGCTAATATCCATTTAAAAATAAACAATCTTTTAATTATGAGTACTTACGATCTGTAATGAAGAATGCTCTGGGAGATATTTTCATGATTGGGGAATAAAGTGCAGTTGTCACTTCAGTTTCCAGGCCATCCGTAAGATTTAAAGGGGAAAAAATTGATAATCCACTTCCAATGGCATGTGCGTTCTTACACTGCCTTTCTAGCCATTCCTTATCTTCTGCAGGGTAACTAGCTGAGTGAATAATCACTGAATTATTCTGCATGACCAAAAGCCCAAATCTTCAAATGAAAACCAAATGTGGTGCTGCTAGAGATTAACTTTCATGCTTGGACTTTTTTTAATTAGAATGGTGTAGATTAGATTGAGGAAGGATGTATTCAGTTCTCTTGTCAACCTGGGATTTGTACTTTAAATTAAAAATTGCTAAATATCTGGTATTAAATGCTGAAAACCTTGTTCTGACTGGTGCTTTTTGAGAACGGTGTTCCAGTTTGGAGGCCTTAGTTTTATCTAATTTTGCTGTTTTGTTTGATAGTTTTCATAAACTAATTTAAAAATAATATCACTGAAATGTAGGCTCTTTTTCGTATTTTTAGGAATAACAATATAAATTGATTTGGTTTTAACTGTGTTTGGGTGAAACGAGTGATCCTCACTTGTCTCTAAGAGGATCTTAACTTTTAAGACGGTTTTAGTTTTTCCTGAGTGCTTTGGCAAGTTTGTAGCACTTGTGTACCAACATCTCTCTGCCCTACAAAAAACCGCAACCACCCAATCACCAACCAAATCCCCAAACAATCTCCTGTGTCTGTTGTAAAAGTCAGAAATCAGAAGCAAATTATATCAGTACTGCACTGAAACTGTCTATTGAGTGCAGTGGAAGTTATATTAAAAAAATGTTTTCTTAGATGAGTCTTACCATTTTTCAGGTGTTTATGGCATCAGTCAGGTTTAAAACCAGAAGTTGAAGCTATATCTGTAGCAGATAGTTCTCCATGTAAACCAAAGCAGCAGCCAGTAGAAGAGCCTGCTGTGGCTCCTTTGTCTTGGAGAGATGTGCTAACGTACTTTGTCTTGGAAGAGGGTTAACAAGCAACATTCTTGCTGGAATAGTGGAAGGTCATATTTGCAAAAGAGTCAAGCAAGTGGATTTGCTACTGAAAAGCTGTTTTTCAAAAAAAGAGATTCAAGTGTGATGTAGCAGAAAGCTGTCTTCCCTTTTGTCTGTGCCAGTAGAGATACAATGCTGAACTAACTTAATAGTTCAACCTTGAATAGAGATATCGTTAATTCTGCTGCCCTTTAGGTAGGGAAATGACCACCTTTGAATAAGAGCACGTAGAAATATACCAGTGAGTGCAAGAACAGTTATTGGTAGTAATGCTCTCTGAACTCCCAGGTTAGTGCAGTTTTGTCTGGATGAAGAGGTAGTTTCTTGATGATGCTTTGCCTTATGTTTTCTGAAGCTATGTCAAATAGTTTTGAGAAACATGATAATTGTAGTTTAAAGTTCTTATAACTGATTTGAACAACAACAACAACAAAAAAAAATCCAGAATGCCATGTGTTTCTCTTGGGACAGAAGAAGTTGCTTCCCAGATCTTACAATTATGATTCGATGCTTTTGCATAAAAAATAGTAATTTAGGAGAAAAATCACATACTAAAAACTGTGGGTTTTGTTTTTTTCCACTAACCTTGTCACTGAATTCAAGAATGTTTTTGGGAAAAACCCACAGTCTTTCCATGAAAAGTTTGCTTTGGAAAGAATTAGAATTAACATATATCACTTCGCATTTGTCTGTCTTGATACTTGCAATAAGCTTTTACTATCATCTGAAAAAGTATTGAGACACATTTTTGTCTTTTGATGTGTGAATAGGGTTAAAAATGACTAGTACTGGTGACCAGTGATGTGTTGCGTTTGTAAGTTGTTTTTTCCCCATACGGAGCAGCGTATGTGCACTGCATGTGTCAGCTTTGTACTATCTCTAAACTGCAAGTAGCCTTAGTGTTAAAAGTGTTACTGAGTTTGTATTGTGCCCCTATTTATTATTCAGGAGAAGGGGCGTCTTATCAATTAGTTTGGCTTCTTAAAAATAAAATAATTTTGGCATTTGAGTTTTAAATCACAGTGGCCTGTAACCTCCAAACTGTGAGCTGCTAGTAAGACTTTCCTTGGAAGAGGTTCTTGGCTTTTTTGGGGAGGCAAGCTGCTATTATGATTGATGCCACAGTCTGTTTTTAGTCCTTGAGTGCAAATGAGGCTATGGGTGAGTCTTGGGAATCCTAATCTGCAAGTAATTCCCCATTTACCAAGTTTTAGGCTTGTGTGTTGACTCTGCTTTCTGCGGAGCTGATCTCTTTGCTGTTTGGAAGGATCTTTCCACATATAACGTCTATGAAAAATGAGTTTGAAAAAATAAAATGTGGCCACCTCTAAAATTGAAGGGATGTATCACCTTTGTCGAAGTCTGGATGGAGAAGAGGGGGGAAAAGGATAGCAGCCCTGCAGTGGTTGTAAAATATATAAGGTTTTGGGAAACATAATTAAAAAGGAAAGGTGAATGTGTTTTCTTTTGTTCAGTATCAGTGACTCTCATGACCTCATGGGAAGCTTCTGCTGAAATAACTGGTGGTACACACAGCCTGAGCAGGAAGAATCAAAAATACAGAAGTGGCATTACAGTGAAACAAATAAATCAGTTGGCTATATTATGTGGTCGTACCTCCAAATTACCTGAAGGGTTTTTGGCTCACTTGTTTTGTGTGAGCTTGAGTTGTACTGAAACGTCTACATCAGTAGTCTAGGACTGACACACTTGCTTCTAGTTGTGCTGCTAGCATCTCTCCTCAAGTTCGCTATATGTGGAGCTAGATTAGGAGAGACAGAACATTAATGGTGGTAAGAGTTTTTTACTTTTTTAACCCTTCACTAACGAATGTTTTGCTTCTATTTTCTTTTTACAATACAATGAAATATACCATATAAGTAAAATTAATAAACCACTTGTTTTGAAAGTGGCTTGGACTTTTTTAAACTTTCAGATATTCATATTTGGGACTAAGGAAATAATTTCATTATGGAGATCTTTGTGGGGAACTTTCTGTTTTTTGCTTTGCTTTCCTGTGTGGTGTGATCTGCTCACAATTGTTTTGGCATCTTCACTTAAAGGATTTGCTGTTACTTTAGAGACTTAAGGCATTGGTGATACTGTCTTTTCCCATATCTCCTAGTATAGATTCCAGTCCTTTGTTCTACAGCTCTTAGATCTGCTAGGGGAAGTGACTTGGTATGAGTGTATGCCTGGGGAGGGGCAGAATGTGGTGGATGCTCTCTGGGTTCTTTTTGTAAAGCTCTTTTTGACTTTTCACTGTTGTTGTGCTTGCAGAAACTGGATTATTTTCAAATTTTGTGATAGTTAAGTAAATTTTATTGAATTGAATAATAGACGTAATAAATACAGCATTAAAAGATCTCTGCTTTCAAAAACATTCCACTTAAGATTGAGAGACACAGTAAGAAACTGAGGCACGAGTAACCACTAAGGTTATACACAGTTACGCTTAGAACAGGATTCCTCTGTAGAAGACTGAAAAATAGACTGAAAATTAACATCTGACAAAGTCCTCTAAGAGGAAATTCCTACAGGAGAACTTCATTCTCAAGATTAATTAAATGAAAGATGAGAAATTCTCTAGATAGCCGTAAGCTATTTAATGAAACAGAAGTAAGCAATTAAGAGACTCGGTTGTAGTTACCAGCAGAGGCATTGCCTCCTTTTTATGATCCTGGTGCTTTCTGCCTTCACCATTACATACATTCTCACTCCTTCTACAGGAAAAGTATATGTGCAGCTTATTAATGCTAGGCGTCTTCTGCAGAAGGATTTTAATAATAAAGCATCCCTCTCTGAATAAGGGTGATGTAGATAATCACTGCTTTGAAATTACTTTGTATGTGAAAAAACATACACAGTGCTGAGAAAACAGAAGTGAAAGTGCTCTGTAGAAATTATACTAATGAAATGTGAGAGTAGCTTGAAAGAGGAACCTGATCAATGTTGGAAACTTCAGCTGACATTTAGGCACCTTTTAATAGAATTTGTTGCTAATAAAGCTTTCTAGTTCTAAGTTACACTGATGTAACGATTGTTCAATTACACCTTTTTACGGCATTTTTTTCTGTCTTCCAGAAAAACAGGTTGATTCTAACTCTTCCGGGAAATGATTGTGGTTACTTTGCTGGCATTTTCCACTTAAGTCTTTCATATTTATTCCAGATATATTTCGTATTCTGCTGCACCTGGTGTGCTGTGACAACTGTGTGTGTGTACAATAAGCTGCGATGTGTTGTACTATCCCTCATCTGGGGGCAGTGTGTGATAGCAGATCGTATCATCATGTGAGGGAGAAAAATGTATAACTGGAAATTTGCACTGGATTCCCCAAAATTGTTGAAGTTGCCATGGTTCAGC
>NW_010423266.1:8085-11852 GCF_000710305.1 Buceros rhinoceros silvestris
CAGAATTACTGTCCTATGAGTCAATGGGAGAAGTAGAAAAAACGAATCCTTGCGTGTACCAAACTGTGGTACTGTAATAATTTTAAGTTGCTTCAAAAATAAGCTACTGACTGCTTAAGTCATTAAAGAGCGCTCTGTGGTGGGTTTTTTTTTCAGAAGTGTTCATTGCTTTCCACTATCAAAGTTTAAAAGAAAACACATGTGGTCTTAAGTGAAAATAAAGATAGGCTGAGTAGAAAAAACGAATCCTTGCGTGTACCAAACTGTGGTACTGTAATAATTTTAAGTTGCTTCAAAAATAAGCTACTGACTGCTTAAGTCATTAAAGAGCGCTCTGTGGTGGGTTTTTTTTTCAGAAGTGTTCATTGCTTTCCACTATCAAAGTTTAAAAGAAAACACATGTGGTCTTAAGTGAAAATAAAGATAGGCTGATACAGAAGTTCTGAAGATAAACTTCTTAATGCTATGATTTTTCTGCTGTAAACAGAAAGCCATATTCTAAAAATCTGCTTTCCAGACTTAAATGACTGTGATTAGTACTCAGAAAAAGCCACAGTGAAACTTTTCAGCAACATAAAAATATCCTTATTTTCATAACGTTTAACATGAAAACATAATCCATTGTCAGACTTTTAAAGAAAAACTCTAAAAAGAGGTACTTTTCATAGTGCCATTCTTTGTGTCTAAGTAAAGATTAAAAAAAGTTGACTAATTATTACTAAAATAAATTAGTGTTACTTTTGTTGTAGCTTTCAAAACATGGAAATGGGCTTGAGGCACATTCTGCTACGTACAATTAATAGAAAACAAATTGTGCTTTGAAGGCCTAACATTTTTGAAGTTGAGGCAGGATTCCTTGTCCCATCCCAAGACTCCTCTCCTTACGGTGCTGGTGGTGGTATCCAGTTGCCTTGCAAATGCTTTGAAATGTATTAAGAACGGCATAAATGTGAATGAGTGCTGATGAATGAAGGCATTAGGGACCCAGATCTCAAGCCTTCAATGCACTTCCAGCACTTGTGGAGGATGTTTTAAAATAAATAACACCTAATGGCTATGCTAACTAATGTGGCCTAAAATCAGTAGGGAATTAGCTTTTCAGAAGTGTAGTATAGTGTCCATAATATAATTAAAATATTATGTACATTTCAGATACATCTGTACACATGCTAAATAAAATGTGTTCTTATTGGTGTATAGTGGGCAAAAGGATGGAGAGAAAACATTTTAACAATAAATCCATGTTTTACTATAGAAGATAACTTGAAAAGTATCCCAAGGTTTTTTGAAGTAATCCTTGAGAAGCAAATAGCATTGTTCATGCTTCCTCTTTAGGAATGATAGGGAAATGTATTTTGTGTATTGTTTTTGTATTAGACTTAATTTCTGCCAAACAGTGTCATACATGCTTGTACTTCAAAAAAATGTTGAAATGTTCTGTTGACTTTTTGAAACTTTTTTTGGCAACTCTGTTCTTTCAATTTATTTTGTCCCTTGTTTAACAGTTTTTGTGTGTGTTTTCAAAAACACTTCCATTCACCATTCAAGGAATTCGATAGAATTCTAATAGGGACTGCACATAAATAGCTGCAGAAATCAATGCTTCAATTCAGCCAAGAGGTTTTTTGTGACTTCAAAAGCCACAAGAGCATTTATTATTAGAAACATACAATTGACTTTTCTTGTATTATCATTTTGCATAGTGATTTGGTTTTTATCACCACAACAAGATATTTGACACTTTCATTTGAAAATCGTGTATTTACATTTGGCATTCCAAAACAGCGTACTTCTTATCTTTTCTGTGAAGTTCTAGTCATGCTTATTTGCATGTTCAGCTCTGTGCAAAGATTGTTAGTGAAATAGTCGCTAGTGAATTTCTCCTCAAAGGTCAACCAAATGTTAAGCATAGGCTCCCATTCCTGTATCATAATGAAAATAGAAATTTTTGAAGGATGGAGTTGTTTGGTTAATTTTTTCTGTTCAATTCATACAACGTGAAGCATATCACTCCTCCAAAATGCTATATTTCCTGAGCATAACAACCACAGAAGTAACCAACCTGCAGTAGCACAGAGTTGCCTTGGAAGTTACTTCCAGCTTTCAGTATTCACGTTACACCTGAGGCCACCTCAGCTGTAACAGTCCTTTTCATCCTGAAATTTTTAGATGGGTTATAGAAAGTGCGATGGTGTCAAAGGGGATTGGCTTCTAAAAGCTTTAGAAAATTGTTGCTTCTTTTCTTTTGAAAATATGATGTGACATGAAATACAGTATTCTGTGTCCATTAGTGGTCATTGCGTTGTAAATGGAGCACTGTGGCTTTTGGGCAGCTCTTATGCACAGTTTCTATCAGGTAATAGTATACTGTTAGCACCTTGGGTGGAAAGCATATCTGGAAGGAAACAGAGTTTTGTTCTGGTTGTCAGGAGGGTACTCATAAATTGATAGATTTTTCTGCGTTAATGCTTTGTATTCTGCTGTTGCTGATAGTTTAAGAACAGTCGAGTTACCAGCAGGGGCTTTTAGGTGGCAATAGCCTTCTACCACCCTCCCAGTCTTCTAATTGCTGCTCACCAGCCAGTCTGGTTCTGTTCAAGGAGGATGAGGTGGTGTTAGAAACTGCTTTGTGGAATCTCATCTTGTGAAACAACTGGTGCTGAGACTTGCCACCCACCTGTCCAGTTACCTTGAGATGCAGACCAGCAGTCTCATCTTCATCTACCTGGTCTCATGAGCAGGTGCTGGTGGTGGATGCATGTTTTGGCCCGTAAGAAACATTTCAGCTAGGGCAGAGCTAGGGAAGCATGGCCTGTCCCTTTCCTAACGTTTGGAGTGGAAAGACTGCGCACGTGAAACTTACTTTGCGCCTTGAGAAAGGTTTTAATGGTGATGAGAGACGTGAGGTAGAATGATGGGAAGCAAGACTAGAAACATAGACAAGGTCATAATTGCAGTTCCATTAGAGTTCAGTGTTGTTGTCACTTGGAATTACATGCATTTAGGATTTGAGTGCTGTGATGGTGTTATCTTAAAAAAATGATAAAAGGAAGTAAAGTCAGACCTTCAGTTGGTTCCTCAAAGTTCCTCCTCATTTCCTTTTACCTTTCTGTCTAATTCAGATTGCGTTTGAGTCAGCTGCTTTCATCTTGGCACTTATGTCATTCAAACATACACAAAGTTAGTATGCTAATGTCTGCATTTCTGTTGACTGATAGGTACTCTAAAACCTATCTTACTTTTGTCACTGCAACGTGGCAATAATCTTTTAATTTCCCTGGCTGTTCAGCATTTACAGAAAAAAGATAATGGGACAGTGCTTGCACAATTTGTAAGCCTAATGTCTGAAGTTTATTAAACATGATTTTCTTCCTGAAACATACTGTGGCCCTTCCTTTGTTCTTGTAGGTGCTTGCTATTTAACTGGTGTATAAGCTGGAGTGGAAGAAATAATAATAATGAGCGTAACGATGGTTTTATTAGGGAAACATGGTTCTGTTAAGGGGCAAAAAAGACCTTGTAGATTCATCTGAAAGCAAGTATTCCTTGGTATTTTCAGGTTTGTGGATCTTCTGCTGCTTTATGAAACCCAGCGTATGACTATAGGGAAAACAAACCAGACACTTCATGTTTTTCTTGAAACCATTATGAGTATTACCCACCTGCTCTTGCGCTACTCTTCTTACATAGCCAGTCCCAAATGTGTCAGTGGAAAGGAAAGAAGATATCTGTAATTTGCTTTGAATGCAGGAAGGAGAATCGGAAGA
>NW_010423266.1:11940-15405 GCF_000710305.1 Buceros rhinoceros silvestris
GAGAGAGATAGAAACAGTCTTCCCAGGTCTTGCAAGTAATTGCCAGAAAACCTGGAGCATGGAACTTATTATTGGTATGGAACAAAAACTTTATTCCTTGATACAGGACACTCGTTTTTTTAACTCTGTCCTCCCACGTAATCCCTTCTACTGAATATTGTTTCAAACTGGATGAAGTTCCTTATATCCTGTTTGTAGAATAGGTGGTTAGAAGTTTACCTCAGAGACAAAAATATAGTCTTAAATTTGGACTAAAGTCTGTCTTGACCACTTTATTTACTGTATTTGGTACTTGCCATTCCTTTTCCAAAAGCTCTGTATCTGTCTAGGCAGTGTGTCTGTGAGAGTGTCGTTCTACTCCATATAATTTAAAAAAAATAATAATATCCAATTGGTGGTACCTTTTAAACTGCCTCTTAGACATTCTGCCAGCTGTATATGGAGGAAAAACTGTTTCAAAGTGCTCAAAACCTGTTACACATAAAATTTTTGCAATCTCAGGTGATGCAATCGGAATTTGTTATCTTTTATCATTATTGTGCTTTTTCAGGTATTTCCTTTTGGTGGTACTTGGTACTGGAACAGTCTCTTGCCTGTTCTTAATTGATCTATGTCTTTTTTGGTTAGCTTAAAAATGAATCTGAGCTTTTGCCATACTGAGCAGCATGAGAGAGGACCTTCATCTGTCCTCTGGGCTATGCGCCTGACTAAGCGTACACATTTGAGGAATTCCCTCTCTACAATAGCATGAGGTAGTTGGATTGTTTTTGTTATTTATGACTACTAAAAATATTTTCTTTCCTTCCCACTTACCTTCTAAGATCCTTTTTGGCAGAGTTGTGTATAACTGCTTTGTATGCAATTTCTGTGTTTTCGTACTGGATTATGCCTGCTTGATGGATTACAGAAGTAGTCCAAATTTAGAAATGTATGGTTTCAGAAAACACTTTTATAGCTGTATTTTTAAAAATAAATGTTGTTCTGTTCTGAAGACATTCATGACACTAAGAATTGTGGGGGATTTTTTCACCAAATTTACCCTTGTGTTACTCGGAATGAAGTAGATCTTATCTAAATTTCGGTAAATGACTGAATACAGTGTCTCTGAGGGGTTGTGAAAAATGCTGGGATTAGTAGAGAAAGCATAAATTCGATCAGAAGCGGATCAAAGAGGAGATGCCAAATGGCTGTACTGTAAGAACAGCTAACAGAATGGAGAGAGATTATTAGTCATGCTCTTCAAAAATCAGTCTTTCAATTAATTCTGTCTCATTACATTCATTAATAAACTTGGTGCAATAATTTTGTGTCTTCTTACTAAAAGCAGAATTCTGAACTAGATTATCCTGTGAGGAAAATAAGATAAAACTCAGAGTTTTAGGACTAAATACATACACATATATATATATATACACACACACAATTTAATAATATGAAATCAAGTATTTAGGGCATAAGAACATCCTTTTGGTTTTAGGAACGAGGAATTAGTAGGAGTATCAGGATGGTAAGTAGGAGAGGAATTTGGGAACATTAATAGTAATGTAAGTAACAGCTTAAGATATAAAGCATGAGCAAGACTAATCCACCCAATAGTTATCAGTGGTTCACTGTCAGAGCAGAATGTACCTGATAGTTTCTGCACCCGATCTGCATTGGCTAATGCTTTTTATTACTGTCTTGTGTAACAGAAGAGAATTGGGGGTAACATGGCTTAAGTTTCACCCACAGCACCAACCCGATGTGACTGTGAATATGTTGGAGAAAAGGTTTCAATGCAGAATTTTTTTTTTTTTGGTAAACTGGTCAAGGTGGAGTAGGGTCAAATTCGTTAGTGTCTGTAGAACATAAAAATATGTTTAGAAAACTGTTTCCTAAGAAATACATTATTCTTTTAAAAGTTTACACAGTTTCTTTTGCACTGTTGTTTTCCAGACTTTTCTTTTTGTATGAGAATACACCTGGAAACAAAAAGCGTCCTTTGAGAGTTTTGAAATGTCTTGGTTTCTAAAAAGAATTACATAAATCGGATTCCAATTCATAAGACACATTTATAATTTTAATATCAATATTAGAAAATTCATTTCAACAGTAATCTGTATTACAGGTAGCTCCTGATTTATGGAGCTTATGGCAACAAAATGAAATAATGGCCTCTTACTTCAGGTTATTTGTGCTGAAACCAGTTGAGGTCATAAAATAAATTCTAGTTCTGTCCCCGTTTCTGTGAAAAAGAATGCTGCTACTCAGTACCCTATTAGGACAGACAAAAGGCTGATCAACAGGAACATCTGGATCCAACTGTCATATGGCCTAGTGTGGCAATACACTAATTGCAGCTCCTCTTAACATTTGTATGTGCCCTAGTTAAGATTTAACAGCATTTGCAATAAGAATATCAGTCTGTTTATGCTTTTTTTTTAATGTTTGGAAAAAATGGGAGGAGGAAGAACTTGCATTTCTGAGCAATTGATGTAATTTTAGTAATTGTGAATAGATGATGTCCTTTAAAGGCTTTGATACATCTATGGGCTGGTCTGGCTGTCTTAAACACTTTTTTCAATGCCAACAATGTGCCGTGGTGAGTGTTGCATGTGTTTTAAACCTTAAGGATATTTGGAATGCTTTTGATGGTTCATATGCCTGTATGTTGTGTGTACCAACAGGAATTCTCATAATGTGTTAAACATTTAAGTGAAATGGTGAATTGCGTTTCCTTTAGGATTTCTGTTCCTGCTTGTGTTTAGTCTCATCTGAGCTTATTTGGGTCAGATCTATTGCAATACAAAAAAAATGTACAGGATTTGTCTACATAGAATTTTCTTGTAAAGTAGAAGTTCTGCCAAACAAGCAAAATCATTATTTCACACCTGTTCTTGTGGATGTTCTTATTCCCTAATTGACTTTTGGTTGAATATTCTTCTGAAGTGAAATAAAGGCAGTCTTACTGTTGAATAAATGGGTGTTGTTTTGGATTAGGTTAGAGAAATAAAGGAGAGAGGGGAAGAAAAAGATGTGTTTGATTTTTAGTAAACTGGATTGAAACCTGAGCATCTGAGGTGATTTGTACTAAGCTTTTGGAGGTGGCATCTTTTATTTTTTCTTTCTTGAGGAAAAAGACTTTGTGGTGTCTTAAGTATCCTAACTGTCAAAATACATGGGAAAACAAAGTATCAATGCAACATAACATTAGAACAGGTAAGAAGTGAATATATTTTGTGTGATAGTTAAAGTTTACATGATTTGAGCTCCCAAGCACTTTGAGCAGTTCTGAAAAGTAAATTTAAAGTATTATTTCAATGTTAACTTCTGTTCATATTAGAAAGGAACTTTTGTTTCTGATTCAGGTAAATGGTTTTGAAGAGTTCACTCGCCATCTGAAAGGTATCTTACAGCTTGTAACCTAAAGCTAAGCTAATAGATAGGTGCAGCTAAAAATACCTAGAGATCTTAAAACTTCTTTGC
>NW_010423266.1:15528-18460 GCF_000710305.1 Buceros rhinoceros silvestris
TTAAATTGGCTATGATGCATAAATATTTTTCATCTGTAGAAGTTACTGTTCCAAGACCTACACTGGTGCCTGATGTAGTTATTTTCCAGAAGGTGTTAACTCAGCCACACATAGCCACCTCAACTCTTCGTGTTGACTAGCAGTAGTAAGTACAAGTCACTTGAGCACTGTAAACCCTCTGAAGCAAGATTCTTTATGGCTATGCAGATTCCTAAGTGTATTTTTAAATGGAATTATTCTGAATGTTAATACTTTGCCTTTTCAGAGGAATGTATACATTCACTGACATCTTAAGAGTTGTGTTTGTATATCAGAATGTTCTGAACAGTTACATTAATATATGTTAAGTCTTTCACTTAGGAAGATTTTGGCCCTTGCTGTTGAGAAGAGAAACTTGAGAGCAGGCGTATAGGTGATGCAGCTCTCCAAACCCAAAGGGAGCCTGCAGTTATTTCTAGAGGCGGATTGTTTCATCCATTTTAATTGCCTTTGCGTTTCTAATTTCAGTGCCACCATCTTGTACTTCTTGTGATCTCCTGCTATAGTCAGGGTGTGATAGAGATGGTGGTCGTTGCTGATGTCGGCTGATAGGTTTTTGACTAGCATGGTGCAGCAGAAGCAATTGTACAGAGAGGTCGAGATCCAGGATGCTGCATTCAAATAACTGTTAGAAGGGATAATGACAAGTTTGGAAGAGAAGGAGCAGATCTTGCTTTAACTCTTCCTTCTGCTACTGCTTTTCTGCTTTGTCCACAGCTGCACTTTGATACAGGTCTTTGGAGTTTATCCCTGTACAACTACATGGTATTTTCAGGTAGGAGATGCAGTTTCATTGAGCAGCTACATAATCAACTTGGCCTTGCCTACCCCACCTGCTACTGCCTGAGCTGAAAGTTTCTATCAATTATGGTATAAGTGCACTGGCACGAAACTCTTCATACCGCATCGCCTTTAATCTCTCTTGTATTCTCATGCACCAGAATATCATGCTTTGTCTTCTGCTGGCAAAAGTAGCAGTGATTGTTTTTAATATATGTTAATTTATTTGGACTTGGACATCTGCAGGATAGGGAAAAACAACTATGAATTAGAAATCTGTACTCCAGCAATATTATGGCAAATCGTAAATAGTAAAAAACAATAAGAAACTGAAGTGAAAGTTTCTGCTGGAGAAACTAATTGTAGAAAAGTGTATCAGCACCAATTACAACAGGAAAGTGTGTCTTACTGGCAAGGTCTGCCAAAATCATTGATGAAGATAAAATCCAGTCTTTCCCGAGCTACTTTGTGTGATTGTGTGCCAAAGATGATATGCTAAAGGAACAGTAAACTTTGTGCCAAGTTCTGTGGGATTTAAGGATTGCTTGTTAACTAGAGGAAATTTTTACTTCAAGTTGCATAAATTAACCTTTCTTCTAACAGTTGATCTTCTGTTATGTATTAATGTTCCTTGTTCGTTTGTACTGTCATCATTTATTGCTCCCCTATATTCTAGTCACTTTTCGTAACACGGGGAGAAGAATTCTGCCTCACAAGGACTGGCACAGCACGTGCTGCAGATAAGTACCTGAGTGCCATCTTGGATCAGATTAAACATCCAGTACTCAGTAACCCTGACAGTGATGAATGACATGGAGAAGTGTAAGATGCAGGTCCTGTATACAATGAACCTTCCTTGGTGTAGGACATATGAACTGATTATCAGTTTCCTGGTTTTGTTTGGTTTTAACATGTAGGTACTGATGACTATAGGTTTTATTCTGTGGAAGATACAACTATTTTTAAATGTTCATGGTGAACCCAAAAGCATTTCTGGTGTCTTTCAGGCAATGAAATACTGGACTGAAAAAGGAAGCCACTAGTGTTATCTTTTAAATGGGGTGCATTGTATAAGCTTTAGTGTTCATTTTCATAGCAAAAGAAAGAACAAGCATAAATTGGAAATTGTGAGGATCATGTTGTTAATACATATGGCATGTAACTGTTATAAAAGACCTTATTCTAATGCCAGTACCTGATAAGAACAGCAAGAGATGTATGACCAGTGTGGGCTGCTGCCACTGACTCACTGTGTAATGACAGGGAAATTAGTTTTCTGCATCTCGTTCTTCTCCTTTATAAATGAGAAATATTGTTTCCCAGTAAAACTCTTTGAGATCCTTGGAGAAAAGGAGATTTTTTTTTTTTTTTTTTTTTTTTTTTTTTTTTGTACACCCACTGAGTATATAAATTTGAAGTGAGAAAGTGCAGCAAATACCAGGTTCTATGCAAGTCGTTTACTGGTATAGATACAGTACGATGAGTCTTGCAGCTCATTATGGATTGTGTTAAAGTATTTTGTACTCCTGACAACCTCTGTAAAGCAGAGGCAAAAAGAGTGGTTTAGGTCAGACTTGGCATTTGAGTCTGTGTTTTATTCAAGCCTTTTTATACTGAAGTACAGCCTCAATAAAACTTCCGATGTGTGCATTAATAACTACCATTCTGTTTTCTTTGATACTCCAGACACTGACCCACCTTCAGCTGAATTAGTACAGAGAGCCTTTTAGACCAGTTTTCTGTCAGTCTCCATTACCTTTTCCACACTGTGTCTTTCACTATGTTTTATCACTGAATTTTCATGTTTTGGGAAACTTGACCTTTCCAGATTTGTCTGTGTTAACACTATAGTCTTAATCTTTCCCCTGGCACCTCCTGAAACAAAATACAAATTAATGATTCAGACACCACAAAAGAAATCACATGCCACTTGTTTCTTCCCAACTATTCTTCATTGTCAATGCTTGCTTTATTGTATCCAAGTCCTTGTGTATTCTGTGGAGAAGGGGACCTAAATAATGCCGGAGATTTTAAGGCGGGGGGTGGGGTAGTCTCAGTAGAAAATAAATAGAGAAATGATGCAACAGTTCCGAATATATGACAGAAGACGATT
>NW_010423266.1:18540-35605 GCF_000710305.1 Buceros rhinoceros silvestris
AAGCAATGCCGGTGTTTCAGCACTGACATGTGAAGGTTAACTTAGGTTAATAAATAATATAAATATATAATGATAAATCACTAAATAAAATACACAATAAAACTCTTAATTTTTTAATTCCTCTTTAAATTTTTCTCCACCTTTTCACCATTTTTCACTCCTTTATTATTACCTTGTAATTGCTTTTACCAAAATGCGTGAGCTTCACTTGGCTGGATGCTATTACCTTTACTCTCTTTTCCTTGTTTTGATCATGAAAGAAGAGCTTCCTCCCTTCATGGCCACCCACTGTCCTCCTTGTGTTGCTGTAGTGCTTATACCGCTGCACAATGAACCATATTGGGGAATTGATCTGACTGAAAAATAATTTTGCCAAAATAATTCTGCTTCTTAATTCCCTACTCTGGTTTACCATATGGCTGTACAAATGGCTATGTCAGCAGTAGGGAGAGGATGATGCAAGGCTGGAAATGAGTGGCCAGACTCAGGAGTGGGTCGGGAATGCTGTGTTAGCTACCAGTGCCAGGTTATGTCAAAATGAAGAGTTCATCAGACTAAAGTTTGCTTGTCTCTGATGTGATCACATCCTACTTCTGGAAATCATCATGTCTGCTGCTGTTTTTTTCCTCAACCTTTATCCCTATCCCCCTTATTGTTTGACATATTTTCCAAAGTTACCTGTTCATCTCTTTCTTAAAGGTGGTCAATACAAGCATCAGTAGAAGCCTTCCATTTCTTTATGTGTGTGGAAGATGGAGTCTGTCATCCTCAGGACATATTGAAAACCTTCTATTTAAATCATTCAGGTAACCTAAGAATGTATTTTTGTTCTTAAATTCATGTAAATTATGATCCCTCTATTCCTTTATTTATTTGGAAAAAAGTAACAGAAAAAATGACATCATTTGACAGTGTGATACCATTGAGAAAGTTTCTGCAGCTTGGCTTTGATATTCAGCTGTGTACATCCTTTCAGAAAGGAATGATATTAATTATCCTCTAGCCAGTCATATGAGCTGTAGTTCATTGTGTCATCCTTGTCTTCTTTCTGGCTATCATAATTCTGATGATTGACTTTCAAAATTTCCATTGTTTCTAGGACAAAAGGATCAATCTTTGGTTCTTTCAAAGATCAAACCACAAAATAAAACAAATTTGGGCTTAATGCACCGACAGAAACTTGAGCTTAGTCAGGCTACAGATGATCATTCAGTAATAGTTTTTTCCCCAGTAAATAGATCATATTCCAAACTCTCATACCAAGGTTTGATGCACTGCCCTGATGAAGGTGAACTGTTGAATTCCAATCTCTTGGAGTATCAGAATCAGAAATGGAAAACAGCCTGTTCTGTGGCTGTAAATTAATGTGACTTTTTGTGCGTTTGTCACCTGATCTCTACACTTTCTCCCAAAGCATCCTAAGGCCCTATTACATGTACACTCAGGGATCTGATGCCCATGTCATAAGGCTGGCAGGACTCCTCTGCTTGAGATGTCTTACCGTCACCTTCCTCCTATTCTGGGTAGTCATACAGTGTCTTTTTAGCTTGTATCTGTTCTGTACTGCTGGTACCTACTGATAACATGGATCCTACTGCAAGCTCTTTTCCATAAGCCCTTGGGTGCTATACTCTTTTCCCTTCTGAAAGGAAGGCTTGATCTTCATTCAGGAGTTGCTCACAGATTCCTGCGGTGGTAATTTTCTTGAATTCCTGCCAGTGGAGATAGCCTTTACCTAAATGTTGCTGTCACACAGTCAATTTTCTACTTTTCCCCTGTTGTCTTGCCTAGATTTTATGTACTTTCCGTGGATACTGTATTTTTATCTATAAATGTTCTGAAAACAGACATTTAAATAGAGACTCTGTGATTTTACTTAACTCCAATATACTTATTCTGGAAGGTGATTTTGTATTCTCTTAAATTCTCTAGTGATTGTAATCAATAGAAAACTGAAAGGAACTTCTTTTCCTGTTTTGTTGGCTTCACTAAGAAGCTAACTACAGAAGTGAATTTCAGAAAATGTTTAAGCAACTACAATTTTAAGACCTTTCCCATCCCTTACAGTTCAGACTAAAAATTCAGCAGTCCATGGAAGTGCAAGATGAGATGTAAGAACCAGATTTGTGATATTATTAAAACTTGCCAATACCTTCCCATATCGTGTTCAGATGAGTGTAACAGCAAGTCTACAAAATGGCTTAATAGAATATATAGTGGCAAAAATATTAGTGGTCTTTTATAAATGTTGTTTTGCCATAGTGACCACCAAGTTCCAGAAATGTATGTGTAGCATACCCTATATATCTGTTAAAAACAAAGCCTACCACAAAGCATGCATAAGCTGTGAGTTTGGGTATCCATGCTCTTCAGTTACTTATTTTGGATTTCTTGAGAGCTAGATGAGATTTTTCTTCACTTCTATGAGCTCTGTCAGCACTTGTTCAGTCTAGTTGGCACCTCTTCATTTCTGTCTGTTTTTTTCAGCGGATTTTCTTAGAGGAAGACAGATGATCTAACACTGTGAAGAAATTCTAATTTGTGTTTCTCTTTATATATTTCCAGAGGACAGATGGACATGTCTGTTATTTAATAATGCTCATGTTAACATCCTTCGTGAAGAATCAGAATAGCTCCTAGCAGTCTGCCTGCCTGTCAGTAGCAGACACAAGCTTCTTGCTGGTTTTGTGTTAAGTAACAGGGATTTCTGCTTTCCAAGCTCCAGCTTTCAGAGTTTAAGAATACCGCATTCTCGGATGGGCATTGTAGATTCCTCATACTCTTGGCTGCTGAGGACTTCTTTCTTTGAGAGGGTTTTGGGTGACCTTCTGTTAAATAAACATGTCATGCT
Source organism: Buceros rhinoceros silvestris (assembly GCF_000710305.1). NCBI lineage: Eukaryota > Metazoa > Chordata > Aves > Bucerotiformes > Bucerotidae > Buceros > Buceros rhinoceros. The sequence goes on from NW_010423266.1 coordinate 21,392, forward strand.
GGTTCTCATAGAGTGGGAGCTAGATTTCAAAAGGATAAGGCAGTCGTGATAATTAACCCTTTATCATTGCTGCTCTCTCCGATGCACATAACTTTACGCTCATTCTGCCAGAGCATCCTGACATGAGCTCCTGAATCTGGAAACAGCAAGCTTTGTTTCACTTCTTTCTACTTGATTAGTCAGAACTGAAGAACACTCAGATACTCATTCACTTGCCTTCTGAGCCACCCCACTGCTGACTAACACTGAAGGAGTGGCATGGTGCAAGGCACTGGCTACCTGCTGTTTTACGAATGGCGGGTAAAGTTCCTGACAGTCTCAGTTTCACAATTGAGTGATCCAGCTAGAACCACATCTCTTTTGTTCTCTGGCTTCATAGACTCTAGTTCTGGAACCGATAGCACTGGGCTTCAGAGGATATTACCTTTTCCAGCACTGGGCAAAGCTTGAGACTTCTCAAACCTTTTCTGAACTATAAAGGGACCCATTGACCTCTGTTTCTATTATCTTTGCAATGTCCTGAAGCCACCGAAACCCTTCCAGTCATGGGGTACCGAGGTCGTCTTTCTGTGATCAAGGGAATAAATTGCATGCTGTAGTTGCACCTTTCGACAAAGTATCAATGATTTCATGGTACATCAGGATAATATTGGTGTTGCTTGGTTTGCTGACAGTTCTGAGAGTGGTGAATGCTAAAATGTTCAACAACTGCATGGTCTCATCTAGATGACTAGTTAGAATTTGCCAGCCCATAGTGACAGATACTTGTTGAAGTCTATTTGTTCTGAAGTCAGTATTGCTAATGCTGGTATAGTGGCTGGAATTCAGAAGGGATAATATTGTTGGCTAGAGTGTTCCCCATAATCATAATGCAAATGTAACGTATTTAAATATCCTTTGTATTCCATTGAAGAATGCAGTTTCTGCATCTGCTCCCAGGTATATTATTCTGTAATGGGAAAAAGATCCTCTTCGTTTCATAGGTTGAAGTTTTTTGCCTCTTCATAGTATGGCAAGCTTGTTAATCTCTGTCACAGATCTGCTGATTATATCAGGAACGACTTAACTGGCGAAAAACAAAGTGGCTGGTGGTTTGGTTTTGGCTTGGTACTCTGAATCTTCATGAGCCTTATTATTCTGGGCTGTCTCTTACATCTTTGTTAAGATTAAGTTTGTTACTAATTCAGCTTACCATTGCGGTTTTGGAAATATGGTTCCAAATTTGAGAATTATGGAAATATGGAAATTCCTAAAGTCCTTACTGAAAACATTTCTTGTAGTGAAAGTGTTGATCCCCTAGAAGAACTGAATCTGATGAGATAATCTAATGAGAACATCTTGCTATTTGGAAAGAAAGTAGTCACATCCTATCAGCAAATATGGTTATTGCTTGTGTGATACTAGTGTCTTCATTTTGGGAAAATACCTCATCTGAACATCTGTTGGTGTGCGAAGGAGAGTTTTGTGCTCTCGGATGAGCAGGGTACCACTATGCAGAGAGGCCGGGTTCTGCAGAGCAGCACTCCTGCTGCTTTCACTTGTGGCTCCTGCAGCTGCTTCCAGGGGAACTGGGCTGTGCTGCAGAGCTGCAGTCAGAGGAAGGCGCGTGTGAATAGGCCTTGGAAAACAGAAGCTGCTTACTTGGTTTCTTTGTCAATGTGCACATTCCATATCCCACCATATGTCCCTATTCTTTAGCCTTTTAATTCTGGGAGTTACAGATGATGCCTTCAGAATTGGTTCAGTAATGTTGGACTCATGCCTGCTGTAAAACACCATTAGAAGAAATTAACAAACTTTTTTTTGAAAAATGTTTTGGTAATGTTGGTGTTAAAAAAGCATGGAAAAACTTAACCAAAATCAACATCAACAAAAGACCATTTAGGTTTATCCTTTATAGTGGTATTAAGTGAGACTTGTGAAGTTTTCTTATCTAAACCCTGAGAACCTATCTTTGCAGCAGTTGGGAGGAATAATATTTTTCATAGGCAATATAAATAAACTGAGCTTCTAAGATAATATAGTTTAGCTATTAGCTAAGTAGCTTAGCCAGTTCTTTTTTTAAGGATATAAATTCTAGATAGTAAAAAAGCATTGGAATAAACAGTCCAAGGCAGTGTCACTGATGCTGCCTTATAATAAAAGAAGTTGCATAATTCTTTTGATACGTTTCTTTGCCTCGAAGGGGAGAAACAGTGATTTTCCTGTATCAGGTAGAAGTTTCACTTTCTGTCATGTAATGCAGAAGGCAGCAAATAGTTGGGGGAAGTGGAGTTTAACTGTAAAAGAGTGCCTGAAGAAGAGGATGCAAGGAAGTGATTGGGCCTGACTCCAGAGGCACATGAATTAAAAGAGTTTTTAAACTTAATGCCCAAGAGAAGCGGTGCTGACTTGGAGAGCTTATCACCTTTTATTGCCATCTTCATAGATTCTCTTGTATGTTGTTAGACTGTTCCTTCTCAATGCACTTTGTACAATATTTGAACTTCAAAGAAAAAATGAATGTAATCTTTTCTGAGTATCTCTTCACACTTGACAGAGGCTATGAGTTTTCTTCTCTTTTCATGTATTGGAAAACTTAGCTGCTGGAAAGCTGTATTGTGTCACTGTCAACATGTCTGTGCATGCTGAGAATAAACTTGTACTTAATCATTTTTCCTGGAGGGTTTTCTCTTCTCCTGTAAGTCCTGTTTTCAAGGAGGTTGTCCCTAAGCATTACAGGTGTTGAATTAATTCCTTTGGTGAAGATGATAGAAAAATGAGGCAGGGTGAAATTCTGAAACTCAGAATTAACTTGATTTGTGTATCTGGGAGACTGTTAGAGAGAATTCACCTTACTGTACAGGTCCTTTATGGGTTTTCCTGGTGGTGTGGAAATCTTCCTATACTTCATGTTAAAATCTGTGAAATTAAAAAGCCTTTTAATAACTATGTAGGTGGTTATGTTGCCATCCATCCCTTCCATTCATAACCATGTGGAAAGGATCTCATCAGGGTGCATGTGGCACCTTACACCTGACTCCAGATGTACGTACCTGGCATCTCTTAAACTTGGGAGCAGACTTTGGCAGGATTCTGGTCTTCTGGCTACAGTCTTTCTTCTTGCCTCCAGGTGGTATGTGTTTGGTTTTCTGTGGCTTTCAAGGATATTTTTGTAATTTCTATTGCTGTTTCATCTTCTGTACCCACCCCAAAGGATTAGGGCATGGAGTAGCAAAGACAAGGATGGAATAGGCCGGAAAGAAGTTGAAAAATTGTTAGAGAAATAGGCATAATGTAGGGAAGGATTTGAGTAATGAAGGGAATTGAACAGTTAGAAGGGGGACTGTTAGAGAAGTGGAGAAGGGATGTGGAGGAGAGCTAGAATACTTGAAGAAGGGGAATGGTACTGAGCTGATGGTTTCAGAAATAAAAAAGTATCTTTGTAGTTTCAGCATCAGCCTGTGAATCTGTAACCATCAGCTTGTGTACCTGACCCATGTTTGTACCTGATTTTTCAGGAAAAAATAACAAGAACAAGACTCAGGCTTACTTAATTAGTGTGTTATTTAAATTCCCTAATGGCTTTTAGAGGGCTATTAGTCGCCACATTTAAATGTCTGAAAACATAAACTTGAGTGTGCTATCTCCACTGTTACCTATTGTTTCTTTCAGGGACGATAGAATGTACTTGCTGAGGCAAAGAATCTTGCACTCGATGTCAAATACTCATAGAATGGCTCTCCGAAGAGAGACCATATCTGTCTTTATAAAATATATTGGGAAAACATATTGGTAAAATTTTCTTGGTTTTATTACCAAGTTGATAGTAGTTTTGTTGTCTATAATGGTATCCATAGAAGTAACTTAAATACTCATTATTGTAACTTGTTTTCATTTATGTGCAAGTCTGTGTTGATACATTTGACTATAAGAGCCGTAGCCTTTTATTGTGACTTCATGATCTCTGAATATAAGCAAGAATTGCAGTGCAAGATTTTAGAACTGCATTTTCCTTTAAATAAAACTTAAATGCTTACAGTAAGCTCTTTTAGAGCTTTTGGGAAGCTAAGCTAGAGTCTTCATAAAACTTGCCTCATTCATTATTTTTGATGCTTGCCTAATGAATTGATCTGATGGGTACAATTTCTCATTTGTGCAAGTTGGCACTGGTGTAGACTAATCACACCTGATCCGATGGTGAACATTTTTCTAAGGACTGCCTTTAATTTTGGGATTGCTAACACCAGCTTGAATTCTAGATGTTCCTTCCTTCTGTCAGCAACGGACTCTGCGCATGGCGTTATTGAGAGGGAGACACTGCACAGATGCTCACTCGTGCTTGATATTTTGAGAGGGTTTTCGTTTTTCTTTTTTCACAGTAGCTTCTATTCGCTTTTAGAAAAGGGAAGTGAATCTGTTCCAGAATATTGACTGCTTGGCAGTAGGGCCGAAAAGTATGAAACCATGGCCTGGAAGGATAGGTATTTAAGGAAGTGATGTTTTTACTTACTGGCAGCTTCCCTTCCACTACTTTTATAGAAAACAGTGAAAAATTTGATTCTCACCTTTACCAAAAGGACAAGAAGCTGGGAAACCTGGGTACATTCTGCAGATCTTTTTCTCGCTAGGGACACTTAAATATATTATTTCTGCCAAAAGACTTAAATCTTTTTGGTTCTACAGGCCTGGAGGAATTTCAGAGTGAGTTTGTCAGAGATTCATGTCTCCACATACCAGAGCACACGTGTGGGTCACTTAGTACGTACGGATCCTTGAGAAGTGAAGTGCTGGGCAGAAATAGGCCTGCTTATTCAGTCTTCTGCTGTGTTTGGCATGAACCGCAGTTACACCTGAGGAAGTAGTTACTTCCTAGGTCTAAGAACTGCAGTATCATATCCATGGTTAGTTTTGAATGTGAGGAGTTATTGCCCTGTCTTTTATAGGGGTTTTGGCTGTCAGCTGTCTACATAATAGGTTTTAGTGAATTTGCAAATACTAAAGGTCTACTATCATAAAAGTATATTGACGTGTTTTCCTGAGACACTTGTCAGATAGCTTGAGAGGCAGAATTTCACTCCCCATAGAAATAACGAATATAGCAGTGGGGTGAGTTTTATACTGTGACTGTTGCTTAGGCTGTCATTGCAAATCAGCTACTTAACGTGTGTTCCTTACATGCTTTTGGATACCATGGTATTAGGGGTAAGTTTGTTTTTTCTTGCAGATTTACATTACCTTTTTATTTTGACTTTGAAATCCTTTTCTGGCATTTGTAGGATTCCAACTTCGAAAACACGCCCACTAAGTTATGCATCAGGTTTTTTGTACACTACCACATGCTACAAGTGCTTGTTAAGAATTTGAAGCAGATAGACATTCGGCATAATCAGTCCTTATTACTTAAAGTGCGTTTTCAGTAGAATGAAAGGAGAACAGAGGGCATTGAAGGAATTGTTTAAAATCTGGCATTCGGAACTACTGCCCTCAGACCTGGCTCAGCAGAGGAGGGGCTCAGGAGCAGAGCACTTGAATGGAAAAGCAAAGAGAACTGACTGCAGTAAAGACAGAACAGCCTTGCAAACTCTTGGTTTCTGACAGCCTGAGGATTATAACTGGTTTTGTTCACTTAGGATAGCATCTGTTAATTGCAATATAGTGAAAGAGACTATCCAAGTGTTTGGTTTGGGTTTGGTTTTTTTTTTTTTTAGTTTTTGGTTTTTTGCTAAGCCTTTTGTAAAGCTGCTGTATGTTGAAAGGGGAATTAGTTTGCATAGAAGGCTCTTAAATCAATCTGCTTCGGTCATTTGACTTCAAAGAGAAAAAGAATGCTATATCCTTATTTTTAAAACAGTGGGAAAAGATCATTACAGGCTAGGATGTTGCAGACTCCTGTATACAGCTGAACAGTAAAATAACCTGTTGTTGTTAAAAGTGATTTTCTTTTTTGCACAAGTAGTGTGAACTTCACTGTGACATATAGAGAAAGCTATTAATCTTTCGATTAAGACTTCTTTTGAGAGCAACTTTTAGGGTTAGATTATTTTGATATGGATAAGTAGATGTCAGTTATAGGCAGTGTAAGCGGAAAGTTGATTTGTGATTTGCTTACAAGTTTATTGTCTAGATGTGTAACCACCGCTGTCAGCATAGTTTTCTTAGCATTAGGCTTTATTTACAAAATTAAAATTGGATTGATCTTTCATACCACAAGTTTGAGAAGGTTTTCTGTGATGATCTGTGGACTTCTATATTGGGCTGTGGCTAGAATCAGGTTGGCATTTATAGTTTAGTAAGGGGAAAAAAGCAAACTCACTCCCAGCCTCTCAGCTGAGTCATGGTAACTGTGTGCTTGCAGCCTACAACCCAGTGAGGAGGCTTGGGATGAGGATTTGAACCATCTTACAGTTTTAGTGGCAGAGAAGGTATTTTAACAGGTACTTCCAGACCTCCAGTTGTTTTACAAAGAGGTAATTTGATTACTGTCATAGGATCGTCAGGCTGATAGGCTCTTCCCTCCTTGGTTTGTGGCAGGAGGTGTGCGCTAGCTTCCTACTGGGAAACCGATTTGGCCAGATCAAAGTTCTCAGGAGCAGCGGAGAAATAAATGAAATTGAAGATGCTGGGATACACAAGAGGTGCAACTGTATTCTGGGTTTTGTTCTCACTTAAAAAGCAGTAAATACGAGTGAGAAACCATAAACAGTGGTATAATAAATAGTGTGACATTAAGCTTATAAATAGGCTTTTATAATTTTGTAGTACTTTCTGCTTCTAAATAGCCTGTTGCTCTTTAACTCAAGCACATGCTCACTCTGCATGTGTGTGTGTTTGGCAATGTTTTATTCCAGCTGGAGTTGCAATATTTCTTTTCTTGCTTTGTTTTTAGTTGATTAACTGGCTTTTAACACAGTTCTGTGACTGCTTTTTCAGTGGACGTGAAACTTCATACTGAAGTGAGCCTGTGTGATAGAGAAGCATTAAAGCCTCCTGAATATGAATGCTTTAGAGGAGATTGTGGAAGTTATTTTCCTATTAAATGTAAATTCAGTAAATAATAGAATAATTGAATTAATTCATCTTAAACCAACACTGTTGAAAGCTTTCTGCTGATTCTGAATGGCAGATGATTTTACAAGTTTTTAGCTCCAAGCAAAATGGCCAGATAGTTTTTGCCAGTCTGATGTTTTAAGTGCAATGACATGAAATATTTTTTATATAGAAAATGTATATCCTGTGTACCTTCACTGTTAGTAAAAGGAGTCTAAACTCTAATTAAAGGTATGAAATTTATTTAGGTGGACTGAGATAAACAGTATATAAATAGTTTGTCAGTGAAGTTTAGCTGTGCTTGGATAACATGATGTGACTTCATTTTGATGCTGCAGTGCATTAAATTCCTTCTTTCTAGGTTTTTTTGTCTGTTCCACTTGTATACCTGCAGCTTTGTGCCTTTATAGTAGGAATGTAACGTAGGAATTTTTTGTTGTTGTTGCAGTATATTCATAGTTAGCCTTGGCAGTGTGGTGTTGCTTTTCGCACCATTAATAACATCTTCTATTTTTAAGTTAATTTTGTGAGAACTTCCAAGTATTGCTGTGTAATTCTATAAAGAACAAAGCTGGAAGGAAGAAAACAGTCATTCAGAAACAACAACAACAAAAAAACTTTGAAGTTGTTTTTCAGAAGTCTATTTTGAATGAACCTTGGTAAGAGTTATAAACTTTTAATGTAAGTTTGGATCTTGTCTTTCCTTTGCAGTATGTTTTCTTCCAATACTTTTTTTTACAGGTGGTTCTGTAAGTTTGTCAATTTAGTTTTAAAAGAAGGAATTTCATCCCAAAAGGAAAAGCATTTTAGATAACTCGTAGAAATACACTTGAAGATAATTTTTCCTTTTACTTGTTTATATACAGAATTGATTTTAGATTAACAATTTGCAAAACTCAGGATGTGTGAAGATAAGTGCGTGGAGTCTGCAGTCTGGCTTTAATGTTGAATCATGTCATAACCTGACAGGATGTGATGGTTGAGGTCAGTATGCTACAATTTTTTGAAAACTTCAGTTAGGCTTTGAGTTTCACTTACTAAGAAGTAGAGATAAAATTGTCTTGTTGTTTTCTGGTCATGATCTTTGAAAATGATCCTTTTGCCAAGTAGGTTTGTACAACTTAAAAATCTGAGGAGCTTAGACCTCTTTAAGATACCTTGTTAAAGAAACTTAATCCATAGAACAGTGTTTCATTTTTTTATCGTCAGTTTTATCTGCTTAGTCATTTGAACAGGAATGATATTTTCATTGCTAGATTCACTCAGATAATTTTGAACTTGTAGTCCACTTGAGCTGGCTTGAAAATGAAAACTGTTTCCTATAAAGAAAATCTTACAGAGAAGACAGAAGCAAGTCAGAAAAATATCTATCTGAGCTGCACTGAAATTAAAAAAAATATGAGTGCTCTTAATAGTAAATGAATAAGTAAAAGGAGAACTTAAAATTTGGATGATATGAATAGAATGATTCTCTTGTCACTGGGCAGATCCATCAGCAAAGCTGCTCCCCGCTGTGTGGAGAGCTTTTCATTTTAGTGCCCAGATGTGCCTTGGGCTGTATTCTTAGTGTACACCCCAAGAACAACCAAAGAAGCAACCTGCTCTGCTCTCATACCCCAGGGACAAAAAGCTGGAGAAAGTCTGAATGTCTGGGTGCTGGGAAAGGAGTGCGAGGCAAGGTGGCTGAGAGCCAGGGGCATGGATGGAGTGAGGTCACTTCTCTGGGCAGCACTGCTAGAAGACTTCCTTTGGTTTGTTTTCTGTTGGAGGAGGAAAGCAGAGTTGACAAGCGTTTTCCAGGCATGTAGCCAGACAGGCGTTATTTTAATGTTTTCAGCACAAAATCAATGGGTTTTGGCAAAATTGAAATTTTCCATGTGAAAATTTCTAGTTTGTGGAAATGGCGTTTTTGATTAAAAACTTAATTTTGATGGAAAGTGTCCAGTTGGTTATGTTCAGCCTTAGAATTAGGGTCTGCTGTGTTTAAGTCTATTGAAGAGAATTTGGCTTAAGCCTCACAACTGTGAACAGAATATACACAGACAACTTTTCTCCCTCTGTCTAATACTTCAATTCCAGTGCCAGCAAAATTCAACTTGAAGTTGGCTATGAGTAGACTGAAGGCTTTTTCCAAGTTTTGCTGGTTTGTTTTGAATTCAGACTGCCTTCAGCTTCAAAGGCTTCACCATGCAGATGCTGTGGCTGGAACTAAAGCTGCCAGTTCAGCTGCTCTGGACTAGAAGGTCCTGCTGCATGTAGCAGTATTGATCTGTTGGTGCTCAAGTGGCTAACAGCCAGCACACAGATTTTCTCCATCAGTATGTTTCCTGATGGTGTTGTCTTCAGATAATTGCGGTTGAGGGATATACGGTATACAGGATGTGGGACTTGTGTTCATTTACAGTCACACCAAGTTAGAAGAACTTGGGGTTTTGGGGTTTGTTGGTTTTGTTTTGTTTTCCCCCTTCTTAAGCAAGCTATAAAATACTAACTTACTATTATCACCTGGTGCTTCTGGTTTTTGTCTGGACTTGTACTGATTTCAATCCTTTTTTTCTTTTCTTGAGTAAATGCTTAGGCTTCCTAATCTTAGAGTTGTATGGGAGCCGGAATTTCCTTTTAATGAAAAATCTATTTAAATCTATTTAAATATATTTAACCAAGTTTAAGAACATACTTAAAAAATAACTGCAAATATATTTTGAGAAGTTTCTATCAAGAGGATATTTTAGTAATGTTTCATTATAGTCTCCATTTATTACATCTTAGTATAGCATTGAGTCATGAAACCAAGAATAAGATATCCAGCTCCAGGGATGGGAAGAGTTAGATGCAGTAATCATCTGTGTGAGGATCGTGGATTGCCATTTTTAAGGCTATTTTTAAACAAGAGCAGGTTATGGATATAATAGAATTAAAAACATTGCAGGTGAAACTCACTTGGAAAACTTTTCTATTAATTCCTAGTAATCTCTGCCCATGATAAATGTCTCCAAATATCTTATCATAGTATGAACGTGAGCTGACAACTATATAGTAGGAAGCAAGGTGGTTTTATGTCTTATTGATGCATTTGCATATTTGTTTAATTCATAGTATTTTAAAATACAGAATCACCATTTTGTGATATTTAAACAGTACTCCTCTTCCTTCTTTTTCCTGGCAGCTTTATCCTTTTCTGACTGCTTCAGCTATCTGCCCTTCCAAGAGTTATATCTGCAGTTTAAATTTTTTTAAATTATTTTAAATAGTTAGGTTTAATTTTTTTTTTTCCCTGCTAGCTTTGCCATTTTCCATTCTAAATTGCTTATTCTAGGAGCATGGTCTGCTGTTAACCTGGTGCATGTCCCATGCTGTTAACCATGCTGTCCCATCATGCTGGATGAAGTGGTCATATAGCAGTGCAGTGACCACAGCCATGCCCCCAGGGGCCCTTCTTTTCCCATGTCTTCTCTGGCTCATGAGCTGGCCACTGCTATACCTGCTGGTTGCTATCAGCTTCTGTTTTCATACTACAGGCCTTAAGCTATACCAGTATCTTTACTTATTTACAGTATTTCTCGCTTCATCTGCCTGCTCTCTTTCTTCACACCATGGTATGCCTTTCTTAAACCATTCTGTAAAGTGGTTGCACTATGATACAGGTGACTCCTGAAGTTCCGTTGTTGCTTAATAAAGGGATAGGTGGGGGTTCTTTTAGTTCATTAAAATCTTGCTATCATATAGAAACTTCATAGACTTATGCTCGAAATAACCTCTGAAACCTCTCATAAACTTCTTCATGCATCATGTTCAAATATGTGTGTGACTGTTTCATAAAACTTCCCTTACTCCTGAGTATCATCTGCGAGTGAAAGGTCTCTGCGTCAGAAACAATATGGCTGCACAAATTCATACAATCTTTCAAGTTTGACTGTGGCTTCAGTGTATCACCTGTAGGACAGATGGGTTTGTATTTGTTGTGAGTAACCATAGGTACTCAATGGCTGAGGAAGCATTTTCCTGAAGGCATTCTAGTGATTTTGGCTGGGGTTAAACCATGATAGGCATGTGGACTCTGGATGTTTTTCTAGCATAATTTGGAAAAAGTCTTGTCTCTTCTGAAGTATTGTTATCATCAGGTCAGTGACTGTTCAGCCTCGAGCTGACAGGTGCTAGCTGGAAGGATGTTTTCTGTTGTCTTTGCATTCATTCACACTCTGACCTGTAAGACTCTTGAAAAGCTAAGTGAGTTGAACCTGCTGAAGTAGGATAGGGTGAAAAAAGAGGTATGACTGTTTTAATTCTAGTTCTTTCTTAGCTGCAAACTTCTAGTGTATTTGGTGTATTTCTTCAGCCTCTCTGAAGCTCAGTTTCCCTTCCAGAAAACTTGTCAAAAATTAAAGATGAGATCAGATTTACTATGAAAGTGTGTGCTATGGGAATCCAGTGCGTTTGTCAGGCTGCCGGTTGTAATGTGTTGTGGATAGGTATTCACTAAGAATAAATTTGAAACCTATAAATGGGGTTAAAATAAGCCATATTGAGCTGTTTGGAGTATGTCAAGTCCATTTATCTTCCCCCCCGCCCCCAGTCTGTTTTTCTCTCAAAAAAACCCGTTTAATATCTTCTCAGGCCATATCTATTGTAGAGTCCTGGATAGTGAAGATGTTTCCCAAATGTGAAAAGTGACTGGGTATAGAAAGGGAGTAGTTAAAGGTTTTCATCATCATGGCTTGGCTTCGCGGATGAAGATTTGGGAAGGGCTTTATCCACACTTACTGCAAGCGCGCTGATGGCTGAAAAGGCCAATGCGGGATAGACAAGTCCGGTTGCAAAAAGCACAGCGGGAGTTCTCCTTGGGTGGTATAGTCGAGGCACGGTTCTTTCTGCACTGTCTTTTCTCCTCAAGACTGATTCTACGTGTGCTCTCAAAGGAGACAGCAGCGTTATGTATGGTGTGTCTCCAAATCTCCCGATTGGAGGCCAGGGTGGACCACTGATGGTGGTCAATATGGCCAAGGCTGAGGTATTGTTCCAGGGAGTCCTTATATCTCCTCTTTGGGGCTTTCCTCTTGCGGCAGCCGGTGGCGAGTTCACCGTAGAACACGATCTTAGGGAGGCGGTGATCCGCCATCCTGGAGACGTGCCCTGCCCAGCGCAGCTATGGCGATGCGCTCTCTGAGCTCTTCCCAATAACCAATGGTGTGAAACAAGGTTGCATTCTCTCACCAACTTTATTCACAGTTTTCTTCAGCATGATGCTCCAAAGGGCCATGGCAGACCTCGACGAACAAAAACGGCATTTATATCTGATACCATAATTGACAGTGTTAGGCCATGCCATCATGTTTTCTAAGAACTACTTTTTAAATTAGTATTACTTCTAAACTGTGCCAGTAAGTATTGTAATCTCGAAACTAATGAATTTTATCTTCTTTGTGTTTCCTGAAATGTTACGTACAGGAGCGAAGAAAAGCAAATACCAGATGCCCTGCACTGTCCCTACCTTAGACCTAAAGGAGAGAAAGGGAGAAGCTGAATTTGAGAGGCCTTTTTTTTTTTGTAATGTTGTGCATACAGTTCAAGCATAATGAGTGTGGATGTTCAGATAGGCTTTTCTGTTAGCTATGCTCTTGTTCTTGTGCGTCAGGAGGAGCAAGGGAGGAAATTATCAAATTGTTGAAATAGTTTATTGTTCAGACAAAATGGTAGATTGCTACAGTCCTACCAAACTTATATGCTGTGTTCTGGTATACATCCTCCAACTTTAACAGATTGGCCACTATCCTGGGTAGAGCAACCGAATGCTTATATCGAAAGAATGAAATTCTGGGAGTGACAGAGCAAGGTGTTCTGCCTTTAACCTTTGTCTCTATTAGTAATGATGTGAGAGAAATCTTGCTGAACACAGCAGTCGTTCGAATTTGAAACCCCTATCCAAAGAAGAGGATAAAAATCATAATCCAACAAGGTCTTAATTTAATAAGTTGTCCTCAAGTAATTTTTAAACTGAGGGTAATTTAGATGTCAAGTCTCCGCAGAAATCCACAGTCAACCCCATGAAATTTCTGTGTTCATAAAATGAGATGAATTAACAATATTAGAAACTTACCTGAGTTAAGTGGATAGAATATTGATTCTCTTACTGGCTTGTGTATAGGAGAAGCTGATGGTAGAGGAGAGAGGAGAAATTCAACTTCTTTTCTCTCAGCTGTTGAACTTTGGGCCCAGAATTTTCAGAAACTGTCAGATGCACTGTAAGAATTAATGCTTTTTGCATTAGATTTGGCTCTTCATGTGATTGAGGGTGAAAAGGAGGATGTAAGAGTAGGCCGTTGATTGAAATACAGGTGAGATTATGGACATTTTTGGAGGCACGTGAGTATGTTTCTCTTTGTCGCTCCCAAGAGTGAAGTACTTGCAGATACGAATTTCTTTTGCTGTTCTGTACTTGCATCTGTGAGGGGCTTAATCAAACATCTGAGTGCCCACAGGTAATATATGTTCTTGAGGGAACATACAGAAACAGCTGGAGGTTAGATAAGTTTTGCGTACCAGTTTTGCGTATGAAGTATGAAGACTGCTTAGGGCCAGGCTGTAAAGAGGGTTTGGGAAGTCTTGACCAAGGTGGGGGATGAGCTTGGAGTCCCAGAGCTGCCAGCCCCATGCAGATACCTGGGCTAACGAGAGTGCAATCTGGTTAACCACCAGTGAAGTTGCTGAGGCTTAGGAAATTTTACCTTCCTAATTTACGATGTCAGTGTCGTCTTGTATCCCCTACTCTCTTTTGACAGCTCTTTGGGAATGTGGGAGCACTGAAGGAATCATGCTTTTAGATATGTTGTGTGGTCACTGTAACTGTCCCCAGTTCGTGGACAGGAAAAATGCAATATCCCTCTTTTTCCAGAGGAAGTTTTAGGAAGAGTCAAGTAAGTGGCCATATGATAGCTTTACAGAGGTGTGTTGTTTTCCTTAAGCAAAATGGATTTGATTAATTTATATATTACAGATTATTAATAAATTTACAAAAGAAACAGAAGATTTCGATAGAGCCCAGAATCATTAATGTTCTTACCTGGCTAGAAGTCTAGCTTGAACCTTTGCGTGTGGTGACAGCGAAGTGAAATGACCCAAAGTTTACATACCAACTTTCAGGAAGTATGGATACTTTCCACTGTGTGGTCAGCAGGCAGAAAAGAATTG
>NW_010423266.1:35676-37441 GCF_000710305.1 Buceros rhinoceros silvestris
AGGAAGAAATGAATGAAGTGTGAATCATTAGAATGAATTCAGAGTTGCAAGGCATGGGTTGATGCACTTGAAAATGCTTTCTACTCTGATTTTATTTATAAAGAATCTCCTGAAGCTGTGTGCTACATCAGATTTGCCGAAAGCTTTCAAAACAAATTTTTGAAAGGTAAAAAAAGTGAACTTTTTTTTGACAAATGTGGACCTCCCTCATACAGTGCCCAATCAAATGAAGTTTAGTATTTTCAAACTGGTTTTGGTTAAAACATTTAACGTAGTTTCACTAACATGTTTTTAGTAAATGTGTATCAAGATGGGTTCTGGTTGCAGCTCAGTGTTTGAAATGCAGTTTGTTGTATGACTGTTTAAACCTTCATAATTGTCTTCTACTTTTAATGATTTTTTTTTTCTCCTAATCAGATTGGATAATTTTAGTAACCCTAGGGTCTGCAATCTATTTGATGTATCCAAGCTGCATCATATTGTAAGGATGTGCATTTTCTGTGAGTCTGGCCTGCTTTCCCACCTCTGGTAGCAAACCCATGTACTGTGTTGGACCCAAATCAGCAGGTGGGCTGCAGTGGAAATAACATGCCTTCTGCATTGCTAAAATACCGGCTTCTAAACAAATGGAAATGTGGCAGTGCTTTAGCTTCTTGCCTGTTTTAGATTAACCATGAAAAACGAAACTTCTCATGTCCTTGCCATGCGCATGGTGTACTGTACTGTGCTAAGGTGGTTGTCTTTGTAGTGCAGTACGTGATGTGAACTCTCTTCAAAAGAGCTCTTTACTTCAAGTCAGCGAATCAGTTGTACTCTTGGATAAATTAAATTTCAGTTAATTACCTTCTTAACCAACTGCTTATTCATTAAGCTGTTTAAAATCGTTAATTTTTTTGTAGGCCCAAGCAAATTGTCATTTTACTGTGTAAGTAAAAGAATAGAGGATGCTGAAAATTCACTTGTGAAGCTTCTATATGCTCTTCAATGCCCCAACTAAGCCAGTATTGCAGGAATATTCTGCCCCTTGATAGGGAACGCTCCCTACCTAGAATTGCTTCGTTGCTTGAAATCTGAGCTGAGACAGGAGATCTACAACTTACTCCCTTCACAGACCTGAGAGGTGAGTGGAGTTTCATTGCACAAGTTCTGTCCTTCTCCACTGGCTGTAGTAGCACGTGCTTTGGATTATTAGTTCACGTTCCTAAATAATTACATGCTTAGCAGAAGATGCTGAAAAATTATAAGTAGAAACCTTCTTCATATGCAAAGATTAATCTGATTTAAATAAATGTGTAAGTGGCCATGGTACTGTCCGTGACATGTTTACGCATGCACAGTAGTACTTCGTGTAAGTTAACTTGCTGTTTAAACCAATTGTTGTCAAACCTTTTTTGGTTGAATCTCACCTTTTGTCTTCTATTCTTTCTGGGACTGCACATTTTACTTTGTCAGTCCTTAATTGTTCCATACTATATTTAGCTATAACGTATTTTTGTTGCAAGCAGCATAGCTGTATTTTAATAGTTTTATCATTTTACATATCAATCTTTGTTGGGAAATCAGATAATTAATAATTATGATTTATAAGCGCATAAGCAATAGCTAGTCATTTCACTATTTTGCTAGTATGTTTTCAAAATGCATAGCAAGAATAACAATATCTGGTCAGGAGAAATAATACTGTCTGTATCCTTGGTGCCTGTATTTCTGTAAGAATGGGGTGGCAGTGATGATATGATGTTAAGGGTCGAGGGACCGATATACC
>NW_010423267.1:0-239 GCF_000710305.1 Buceros rhinoceros silvestris
ACCCCCCCAAATTCACCTTAAACCCCACGAAATCTCCCCAAAATCCTCCTTAAACCCCCAAAATCCCCCTTAAACCCCCCAAAATCCCTTTTAAACCAAATATCCCTCAAATCCTCTTGAAACACCCCAAAATCCCCCTTCAACCCCCCGAACCCTCTTTAAAACCTCTTTAAAATTCCACTTTAACCCCCCAAATCCCCCTCAAACCCCCCAAAATCCTCCTTAAACCCCCAAAATCC
>NW_010423268.1:0-363 GCF_000710305.1 Buceros rhinoceros silvestris
TAACGAGGTCACTGTCCACTGCCACCCTCGATCGCCCGGCCGGGCACAGCAGTTATTTTGTGTGCGGGGAAGTCATCGCTGTGCCGGTGCTGGCCGTGCTGCCGGCAAGCTACGGCATGACCCGCCTGGGACAGGGGGGACCCATTGCTGCGGGACCGTGCCAGGCAGAGGAGGGGATGGGGACAGGGACCAGGGACCACAGTCAGGGCGCTCCGTGGCACACGGCTGCACAAGGTGGCGTTTGGGGGCTTTCTGGCAGCTTTCCTAACAGCTCTCTGTCTTCTAGGAACCTCGGGAAGTCTGGGCTGCGCGTGTCCTGCCTGGGCCTGGGTAAGTGCCGCGATTTGCCGCGTCTCCTCCATC
>NW_010423269.1:0-228 GCF_000710305.1 Buceros rhinoceros silvestris
GGCCGAGTGGAGCGAGGTGCAGAGCCGCGGTGAACCTGTCTCCGGCGCACAACGGCTGCCTGCATCTGCGGAGGCTCGTCAGGCAAGAGCATCCTCTTGCCTCCCTTTCTGCCTCTCTCAGCCGAAACCTTCTGGATCCCCCGCTACAAACTTTCACTACCGGGGGTCAAAGAACAACGGCCCCACACAAAATACTATTTTTTTTTTTGCCTTATTGATCACTTGCTA
>NW_010423270.1:0-735 GCF_000710305.1 Buceros rhinoceros silvestris
GCCTGCAGCGCTGGCCGCTGGCAGAGGCACACGGCGAGTTACTCCTGCATCCCACCGGCTGGCTCCGTGATGCCCTGGCACAGAAGGCGGAGGTGGATTTTCCATGGCAGTGGTTCACCCGTCTGGCCAGCAAAAATGAATTAATCTGGCTGGATGAAGGAAGGAGACGCTGGAGATGTTAGCCAGGGCGCAGAAGCATCCTCCCCCTTCTCCTAGGCATGATTTTGCCTTTTCACTCGTCCCTTTCAGCACTCATTTCTTACAGCAGGATGTGGTAAAAATAGAGTTATCGGTTTGTCTCAAGCAATTTGTTGTCTCTTTTCTGGCTGCTTCTTCCGTGCTTCCTGCCACGCTTTCTTCTCCACACATGACCATGGGATGCAGCACAGAAAAACCCACCCCACCCTTAATTTGCACAATCCTGCCTCAGAACACTTCTGTGTGTCAGAGTCATGGTTCTGAGTACGGCCGGCTGAGTTTCCCACATGGCACCTGAAGAACGTGGGAGAACTTATTGTTGCCTTCCAGTACTTAAAGGGGGCAACAGGAAAGATGGGGCCAGACTGTTTAATAGAGCCCATGCAACAGGACAAGGGGGTTTGGTTTTAAACTCAAAGAGGGAGATACTCAGACTAGATAGAAGGTGGTGAGACCCTGGCGCAGGCTGCCCCCAGAGGTGGGAGCAGCCCCATGGCTGGCCCCCTGGGAGGGCAGGGTGGGCCCTTGGGGCCTGGG
>NW_010423270.1:828-1219 GCF_000710305.1 Buceros rhinoceros silvestris
CCCGGAGGTAGCAGCAGCCCCATCGCTGGCCCCATGGCAGGTCAGGTTGGCCCTTGGGGCTCTGAGCCCCCTGCTCTGGGTGCAGATGGCCCTGCTCCCTGCAGGGGGTTGGGCTGGAGGAGCTTTGGAGATCCCTTCCCACCCAAACCATCCTGTGATTCTGTGATCATCGTAACCTTCTGTTTCTCCAAAGTCTTGCATGCATTTAACATTCTGTCCGTGTGAGGGTCCTTGATCCATCTCACGTGTGGAGTTGTTTAGAACACAGTCACCCAGAGAACTAGGCTCAGGCCAACCTCCAAAAGGCAGATCCCCAGACAAAAAGGCGACACGGTTCAACCCATTCACATGAGCCACCCTCATCATGCACCAGTAAGGCTAAAAAGTGACA
>NW_010423270.1:1416-5419 GCF_000710305.1 Buceros rhinoceros silvestris
CAACTAATCCTCTCCTGTGAGGCCTAGATTTTCAGGAATTAGTCGTGCCGTATTAGAACACTATTTCCACATCGGATTAAATGGGTAGAGAGAAGACTGAAAAAGAGATGTATCCGCTCTCTCCTTTGCTTTCTCTCCCACAGAACCTGAATGAAGCAAAAGGTCTTGGACACATCCATCCCACCCCCCTCGCCCACCCCACCCCCAGTATAAGCAAATGTCACCTAAGGTGAAAGCCTCTTTAAAAAAAAAAAAAAGAGGAAAAATGACTTGTCCCTACGGTCAGCCCGTTCTTTTCTTCCAGTGCAATTGCCCTGTCAGAGCAGCATGTTTTCCTCTTGCTCCGGTATTCTGCTGCGAGGACACGAGTACCCACTCAAGGTCCCTGACGCTACTCCATCCACAACAGGAAGCACCAAGCCTAGAGCAGCGTTAGCAGGTCGGTGTCTGTGCTGCCCAACAGCCACAGCGGTAGGCGCGCCTGGTTTGGTCCATCGTCTGTCTGCTCCATCACTGGCTTTCCTTACACAGCCCCCTGCAGCCGGGCCAGCCTGTTTGCCTGCACGCAGGTCCGTGTCTGAACAGCTCCCCAGGAGCTGCAGCCACACCGAAAGAGAAAAGGGGGAAAGAGCAGGTGATGATGAGGTTCTCCTTTAAAGCATAACCAAACTCCTGTCAACGTCAGCAGCCTGGAGCACGGGCTGAGGGCAGAGAAAACCCTCTGTACAGTCCCTGCACAGCTGCAGAGATGCTGTATCCTCCACCTTACGGTCAGAGATCAAAACACCAAGGGCGGCAACATCTTCCACGAGGTCACCCTTCCTTCTTGCTATTCCTTCTTCCATTCCCTTTGCTGCTTCACTGACTTGCAGTCTCCACCTTTCTCCCCTTTGCTCTCCTTCCCCATAGCAACTCTGCCTCCGTACATCCTCCTGCGCCTCCTCCCACATCACGAAGCTGCGTAGTATCGTGGGCTAACTTCAGAAGGGAAAACTGCAGAGACAAAGGGGCGTGAGGCGATGCGGACCGGCAGCGAGCTTTCCAGCCCTGCAGGAAAGCATGAGCTGAAGCAGGGAGGAAAGAAACAGCAAGAGACTGGGGAGAAGCAGAATAAAAGAAGTAAAGGAAGTTTTGAAGTAGAGAGCAGAAAGCTACCCAGGGTGATCTCCCCCCGGCGCTGTCTCCAGCAGACCTGACGGCACATGCTCAGGCTAGCGAGATCCCCACAGCCACATGCTAGCAGGGAAATACACCAGTGATGACGTGTCAGGAGAAAGGCGTGTTGTGACACCGCATTCATCTGCCGCTGAGGCACATCCAGGAAGAGGTTCCTGTCTTCAGGCACACAAATTCCCAGTTTTTCAGAGCAATCTCTGGAAGGAATGATAAAAGTTTCTCTTCAGGGGGCTGGCTGGCTATTCGTATTTCTGATAGCGTGGAGTTTTGCCAGGGACAGGGAGTGAGTTTACTTCCCTCCAGTAACGTGGTATAACACTTCCGTGTTTCACCGAGCATTTGAAACACAGACCACAGCAACGAAGATGAAAATGCAACAGCAATGTTGAAGAAAAAGAAACTTAAATGCTCTATCGAACTCCTGGAACTTAGTTGCCAAATCACCTCTGGGGATGTCTATCCAACTCCCATTGTGCCTTCCACGAAAAATCACCTTCTCCAAAGCACTGCCATTAGGCTTCATGCCAACACCAGGTCAGAACGGGTAGAGGAGAGTGGAGGTCACCCTCCCCAGAGCCACCATTTCCAGCTGGTTTCACTGGTTAGAGCTCCTACGCTGCTGGCTGCTTTGCGTTAGTTCGTACTCCTCAGTGTCATGAGTAAATCTGGTCAGATTTTGCAGAACCAGGGTCCACCTCAGACAGACACTCACTCAGGTGAGGTGCCCAGCTCCAGAGGGCAAACAGACACACCGCCAGCTCTTAGCTGTTACTAAACAACGGCCAGGAGCAGGCTGGTGCTGAGGCAAGGTGAGCCGAGCCGGGCGAAGAACTGTGGGTGCTCGTTCAGGAGACGTTACTCTGCCCATAGCCAGGAGCAGCGCTGGCGCAGGGAGGCAGTTCTGTTCCTGGAACGGGAGAGGTGAGGAGTTCTGCAGGGGATCCATCCTCCGGCCAGTGAGGCAGCTAGCGAGCACGCTGCTGCTTCTCGCCCCCCTTCCACAAAGCACAGTGGTCACTCCTTCATCATCTCCTCTCACTCACCTGCTACCATTGAACATCTAAGTACGCTCCCTGGAAAGTTCAAGGTTAATTAGACCAGACGGTTCCCTGCCCTTCAGCTTTTGTTGCTGGACACGCCGCAGGGTTCATCCACTCACCCCACGAGCCTGTTCAATTCTTGTGCGCAAAGCAGACCCATTTTTTGCATCCAGGATCCCCGCTGCTGTCCTATGAAACACCAGTCACGTTGGCTGCAGCCGCCCACGGTCAGCCTCTGCAGGCAGGAGGAACCGACACACTGGAAACAGCATCTTCCTTAAATCGGCAATAACCTTCTTGTGAAAGAATAGCAGTATTCAACCTTACAATATATGAAATGACAGTTCTCCAACATCCAGCCATGCATTAGAAGCTATTTCTCTACAAAAAAAGGCAGTGTGGCGTGTTTTACAGGGGTGCGACAAAGTTATTGTCTCTACACACCTCCAAAAGGAACCCAAAGGATTCAGCGAAGGAAACACGAGAGGCCATAGAGTTGTCTTACTTACTGCAACGTGTCATAAGTAAGCAGGTGATAAGTTAGAGGCCCTAAGAAAATCCTAAGTCTGCTTTTGGTTCTTGAGATAGTTTTGTAAAATGGAATTGGGACTAGATCTTAGTGGTATAGGGAAAAAATCCATCACAAGACGTAACAATGAAAGTCTCCTAGAAGCTGAAACTGAATTAACTTTCCAAAGTTTCAGTGTAAGAAAACATCCCACTTAGAAAATCGATTTTTTTAATTAAGTGGGTTTTTTCTTTCTTCTCTCTTTACATTCTCTTTCCAGCTGTGGTTGCTGTTTGGGGAACAAGGAAGTCCCTGCCTCAGATGTTTCCCATGGGTTATGAGGAAGTACCAAAGACGAGGCAACATCTTTCCCAGAAATACAATCTCAAAACCTACCACAGGTTCGTGAAGGATTCTTGTTGTCTTCTTCCAGGGGTTGAGGGTAAAGGAATCAGGAGAATAAGCCTGTTGAGTGGGCAGGAGCAGAAGGCTGTGAGGAAGCAAAGTCATCCCTTTCTAAGTGAAGCGGTGGGGTTTTAAGTCGATGTATGTGACGTCTCTTTCATGGACGTGTAAATCACAAGTGTTCTTCCTTACTGCTCACCCTGCATTCACACAGCCTCTCTTCCCAGCCCTGCTGACAGCGGGAGCACCACTGAAAAACTAAAATAACGATTCTGCTTTCCTCCAGTGGTGGTGGTCTGCTTCCTCACCTTTACCATCGCCTGTTCCAGGAACTTCCCTGCAACACACGTGAGACCAGCTTGAGGGTGAACCTGATGAAACCTCTTCTGGGGGGCAGGTTGAGGGTGAACCTGATGAAACCTCTTCTGGGGGGTATACTGGGAAAGACCCGAGAGTATCTCGTTTTACATGCTTGCACACAGAAGTAAGCACAGTAAAATGCAGTGGGCGTACCTGAACCGGGCAAGCCAAGTGGAGATGCCCGTGTTGCTGAGCCCCGCGTGTCCCAGGCGTGCTCACCCACCGGGGCGTGGGTCTGCGCTCAGCAGAGCGGGTCCTAAACAGCGGAGCCTACCTGCATCCGAGGCAGCTTCTTTGCCGGAGGTTGCTGCTGGAAGAGCTCCTTTTGCACCCTTTGACAGGAGAGAGCTGCTGGCACAAGGGCTGCTTGGGAAGGGCCCGCGACTGCGGCACACTATTTAAAGTAGGGATTAGATAAACCTAAACCGAAGTTAAACCCGTGGGACAAGGCCATATTCTCCACTTCAGAACGTTCCGCTTCTTTCCCCGGTCAGTCGGGGGAAAGGCACCAGAG
>NW_010423271.1:0-6980 GCF_000710305.1 Buceros rhinoceros silvestris
AGCACAGACAAGGCTTGAAGAACTCCAGAGATCCCTTCCAGCTCTAAGTATACGATCGTCCTAACCAGCAGAAGGGTCAGGCTCAAAGAGTTATAATAAATGGGGTAACATCTGGCTGGGTACTAGGCAATAGTATCTTTCCCAGAGCTTGAATTTCTGCAAAAGGTGTCCAAAGAGTCTATGGAATCTCCTCAGAGATATGTAACAGTACAAGGTCCTGAACTAAGTTAGATTTGACTTGAGCACAGACAAGGCTTGAAGAACTCCAGAGATCCCTTCCAGCTCTAAGTATACGATCGTCCTAACCAGCAGAAGGGTCAGGCTCAAAGAGTTATAATAAATGGGGTAACATCTGGCTGGGTACTAGGCAATAGTATCTTTCCCAGAGCTTGAATTTTAGGGTCAGTTCTCTTCCATGTTTTCATCAATGACCTGGATGCAGGTGTTGAGAGCACAGTAAGTTTGATGATGATATTAAATCAGGAGGAGCCATTGATTACCCTGAGGGCAAAGAGATCTTACAGATAGATCTTGAAAGACTGAAATGCTGGGCAATAACCAGCCATATGAAATTTAACAAGTACAAATGTCGCATTCTACATCCGATAAACTTGATGCAATCCCAGATATCTTATCAATCTAGGGACAAAGAAAAGGTGCAGCAGTGATGTAGGGATGACAGGCTGGAATGCAGCCTTGCAGAAGCGGATCTGTGGATTTGGGTTGATGGTAAGCTTAACAATTGTGCTGGTAGCCTAAAGAGTGAACCATAGCCTGGTATGCATTAAGCACAACACAGCTAAACCAGCAAAAGAACAGATTGTCCCAATGTACTCAGCATTGGGGAGGCCTCACCTTGAGTACTGTGTGCAGTTTTGGGCTCCATAATATAAGAAGGATATAGAAATATAAGACTGTGCAGTAGAGGACAACAAAGATGGTGAAAGGGCTGGAGGATGTAGACAAAACAGCCAAAGATGATATGCTTGTACAGCTTAGAGAAGAGGCTGAGGGGTGACCTCATTGCTGTCTACAACTTCCTCAAAAGTGGAAGCAAAAAGTGAGGTGCTGATTTCTTCTTTCTCATGTGATAGGTGAGAGGGAATAGCTTAAAGTCGTGTGAAGAAGTGTTCTGGTCAGATATCACAAAAACATTCTTCACTGAGACAGTTGTCAAGCACTGGAACAAGATCACCAAGGAAGTGGTCGTGTCCCCAAGGCTGTCAGTGTTCAAGAAGTGTTTGGATGATGCTTTAAAACATACGGTTTATCTTTCAGGTTGCCCTGTGTGGAGTCAAAAGTTGGACTCGATGATCCTCATGGGTCCCTACCAACTCAGGATATTCTGTGATTCTACAGTTCTATGGTTCTGTTCATTTTCAAGGTGCTACTTCACACTGTTTGCCTATGGAATGTTTTGATTCATCTCAGCTTCTCACCTTCAGTGTTCTCTGATGTCGTAAAACCTATTTACTCTAAGCAAAACTAAATTAGGTTGAGCAACAGTAATGCTCAGATCCTTATTCTATCTCCGATGGTTGTCAAATATTCCCTCTGTTACGTAACAGTAAATGCAAAGCTGAGGCCTATCTGAAAAGTGCTGGTATTAAATAACAGCTCTGCATTTTGCAGAGGGAAGACAGTGTTTTGGTCCCTGGTAACACATTTCACCCAGTTACTGTTACTCAGAAATGGAAAACAGCCTCCATTTGTACAACTCCATCTCCCCACACGGCTTAGCATGAAGGCCTGAGTTCCCACAGGAGCTGCTGATGTACCCATTCAAGCACGCACATTACCCAAATAAGGCACTGCCATGCAGCAAAATCTGAAGCTGGACCCCACCAGGTCCATCCTTCTTCCCACACAATGGTCCTCTGGAGGCAAAGCAGAGCTTCTCCTGCATGCAGATTTGGGGTGAAGTCAGAAGCCTGCCCCTGAAGCCAGAGAAGGAAGTGCAGAATTTCTCTTTGGGCAGCTTGGCCTCTCCTCTTTCCTAAGGCCTTCTCAGTGATGCACATGCCTGGGGGCAGTTTAGCTCACTCAAAGTCTCTGGTTCCTGGGAACAGATTGGATTGTTGAAACAAAAATATCCTGATGTTCACCCCTGAGTGTAGAGTTGTACACATATACTCACTGATGGATAAGTAAAACAAACATTTCAGGGTGCAAGCCAGGAAGTTCTCTGCATTTTCTGCCATCAGTGTTTACCCAGGGATGTAAGAGTCATGCCAGGGCTCACGACTTGGGCTGTATCACAGATTTAATACTCCCCAAATTCTGCTCTCATCCCTTTCCACAATGTCACTGCTCCAATAACAGGGCCAGCAGTGTCACATGCATAGCATAATCCACAGACTTTATCAGGGAAGTGAGTTTTGTGAGGTACATCCTTCTCAAATTGAGGCTCTCACAGAATTCAAGTATCTCATTCCTAGGCATCTCAGTAAAGGTGCTAAAAACATCTGAAAAGCTTCAGCTTGCCCCTGCAAAGTGGTGCTGGTCATACCCATGTGACTATATATACTTTTCTATATGTAAATATTTCATTAATAACTGAGTTATCAATATATGGGGCTCAAACAGTGTTCCTACCTTTTATAGGACACATATATTATGGCTTGCACTACAAACAGCTCCTTGGCAAAATACTTTTTTAAAAAATACTGCACCATGGAACATCTGCTGTATTTCATAGAGATTGCCATGCTGTACTATGCAAAGTACATACACTCAAGTCCTTTATGCTTGTAAAAGCCTCTGGGGTTTTCAAGAAGAAAGGAACAACAAAAACAAAACTCAGCACTTCGAGCATCATATGATCACTTCAGAAAAAGCTATAATGATTCAAAATTTATTTTATCTGTCAGCTGAATCTTACCTTCCTTCTTCTGAGTCACTGTAGCACACATTTTGAATGCTCTGTTCTTCTTATTATTTTAATTAAATTATTTAAACCATTCTACGTCATACTTTCTGCCAAATTCTATGTCAACATCCATGTTGATGTGCATTGAATTTCCGTGTCCGAAGAAGGGCAGCGAAGCTGGTGAAAGGTCTGGAGAAGAAGTCTTATGAGGAGGGACTGAGGGAACTGGGGATGTTTAGCCTGGAGAAATGGAGGTTAAGGAGTGACCTTGTCACTCTCTACAACCACCTGATAAGACGTTATAGAGAGGAGGGACCTGATAAGACGTTATAGAGAGGAGGGACCTGATAAGACTTTGTAGCGAGGAGGAGGTCTGTCTCTTCTTCCAAGTAACAAGCAATAGGACAAGAGGAAATGGACTTGTGATGTGCCATGGGAAGTTTAGGTTGGATGTTCTGAAAAATTTCTTTAAAGAAAGGGTTGTGAAGCACTGGGACAGGCTACCCAGAGCGGTAGTGGAGTCACCATCCCTGGAAATGTTCAAAAGACCTATAGATGTGGCACTTAGAGACATGGTTTAGTGGTGGACTTGGCAATGTTTACAGTTGCACTGGATGATCTTAAAGGTCTTTTCCACACTAGAAATTTCTGCGAATCTATTAAAGTAAAACTATGCCGGTAGTGGAGTCACCATCCCTGGAAATGTTCAAAAGACCTATAGATGTGGCACTTAGAGACATGGTTTAGTGGTGACTTGGCAGTGCAGGTGAACAGTTGGACGTGTTGATCTTAAAGGTCTCTTTCAACCAAAAGAGTTCTGTGATTCTGTGATTCCAATTTTTGTGAAAATGCTCCTTACATTTCTACAATTACTTGCAGAATCCAGCTACACTATCAGGTCTATAATGCCTCTCAGAGAAGTAGTTTGCTTTCTTTCATTGCATTATATGAGTTAACTGGAGGAGTGTAAATATAGTTAAAATGTAACTAGGTGTACACAATTTGAATGTTTTTAATTACCGTGGGATTTGAAAGTAAATTCACAGGAGAGCCTTAACAATCTTATAGGGATGTGTAAAGGGTCGAGGGGCTGAGGCAGATAATCCCTTGAATCCCTTAATGATTCTCTTCTGTATGGCTAGAGACAAAAGGATTTTAAAGGGGAAGGAAGAAATTCACACCTCGGTCTGCATTCGGAAAACTGAAACAAACTTTTAATAAACAATAAAACCACACAACTATACACACATATATACATATAGGCACAAACCGAGGAAAAGGGGAAAAAAAACGAAGAAGAGAGGACTTAGACAATTAGAGTTCTGTAGCAGCCTTGTTCAAGGTCAATCTCTGGGCAGGCAGCCAACAGCGAAGGTAGGAATGATGCCTGGCCTTGGGAGCTTTGTGCAGCTGCGGTCCCGGGAGGAGAAAGTAAAAGTTCTGTCCGCGGCGAAGCAGGGAAGGAGGGGGGGTGGAAGGAGCCCCTCCGCGTGAGCAGCCGATCAGCTAGAGAACTCCCTTCATGAAGCAACAGAGGGAGTTCAAGTATTTCACCCGCTGTTCACACGAGACTCATGGCAGGAACGGCTCAAAGTCTGTGAGTCCTCAGGCGATCTGGACGATGCAGCCCTCAGGTTCCGGCCTGGTCAATCGGCAGGTCGGGCCTAGTCGGGCCTAGCAGGCCTGGTTCCAGCAGCTGGCAGTCTGGGGGGAGAGCTCCCGTCATGGAGTCCAGATGTCCGAGAGAGTCACTCCTCCTGCCTGCTACCTTTTAAAGGCTCCCAACGTAACGTTCCACCTGACTCTCTTAACCAGTTAAATGCAGAATTGTCGTATTTGCATGGAATAATTCTATTTGTCCATTTCCCAAAACAAGGAAATTTTAGCTCAAACCAGGACAGCATGGTATCTCATACTTCATGAAATGTGTAATACATTATGAAGAGATATCATCAGAGTCTTAAAGATAACACTAGGAAAGAATGATGTAAACATTTCATACATGGAGACTGTGATCACCTCGTGCCTTGTATCAGAAAGATATTTACTTCATTACTTGAATACTGACATGCAATATTTTTTTATTAAGGCCTTCCATGAAGGGTTAGATAATTAAAACCACTTAGAACCACCTCTAGAAAGTTTTCATCTAGGATATCAGTTCAAAGTTCCACATCAATCAGGCAATGTTGAAATTCAGTGGATATCAATCCAACACAGAAGATCAGGAAACCTGAAAATATGATTTGGTTCAAAAAATGTTCAAATTTCTACATTTTACACGTCTAAACTAATAAGGCTGTTCCTCTCCCCAAGGGCATTATGCATGAGTCTCTAAGTACACTTCATTCTTGCGTCAGGATGGAGATGCCAGGACTCAGGCCAGGGCCTTGTTGGTGAACCCATCATTTCTCTGCTGCCCTAACCCCCACAGCAATTAAGTCTGTCTTTCATAAGATGTGCTGGAGCACCTCTTGAGAGTGTTTTTTCCCTTTCTTTCTCACAGATTAGCTTATCCTGCAAAGCTGCCTGAAATTTCCACTGAGGAAACTCAGACGAAAACAAGAGTGAAAGTGCTATGCCGAGCAGGTCCAGTGGAAGTGGTCAGCCTAGAGATGCTGCACCTATCCATATAAACATGCAGTGCATGGGCACATGTAACCTACACGGTTAAACAAGTCTGACACATCCTGGATGAACTGGCCTTGCTGTGACTGTGCAGAGGCAACCTGTACCTCCCATGCCACCCATCCAGCATGCCCCAAAGACAACATGGTTGTCAGTCACACACAGTGAACTGCATAGCACTGACCTTTTAAGTTACAGGAAAAGCAATTACACTGGCCATCTTTGTATGTCTAGTGACTGTTTGCCCTGGCTTCCTGAAGTCATGGCAGACAGTTTGAGCTATGGCTTCCACTGAGCTGAAATCCAAAA
Organism: Buceros rhinoceros silvestris; assembly: GCF_000710305.1. Classification (NCBI taxonomy): domain Eukaryota; kingdom Metazoa; phylum Chordata; class Aves; order Bucerotiformes; family Bucerotidae; genus Buceros; species Buceros rhinoceros. The sequence continues at coordinate 5,807 of NW_010423271.1, forward strand.
AACCTGGAAATTTTCCTCTTCTTTTTTTTTTTTTTTTTGTGAGAAACAACTTCCATTGCCTCCTAAAAACCAGTTGCTTACTACACCCTTAGTATATGTAGGGCACTTTTACTGTTAGAATAGCATTTCATCAATCTTTGTAAGCAGCTTTTCATCTCTTTCTACTTTCCTTGATCTTACTCTAATGAAAATAAATGGAGTATTATATTTGCCTTTTCTTTGTCTCGCTCTGCATCTTCCCCAAAGCGAAACTTGAACTCTGGAAATCTTCCAACTCAAAACGCATTTCCACTCCTATAACATTAGAATGAGACTCAGCTGAGCACATGCTGTCTTGCATGCAACGCACACACACACACACACACAAAGCATTTGTGCAGAGATAGAGACAAGTGAAATTAATTACAAGGTACAACTCTCTTTGAGGGAACACAGACCAAAGAACACTTGGCACTGGTGCATACGTGCTTTCGTCATGTAGAGGTTTTGAAGTAATAGTGTGTAGAAGTTTGTCCATGACAAATTCCTTCTATGTTTGTTACATAATTCTGTTCCTCGAGACTGCAAATTCAAGGTTTTTTATTAGCTGAAGTTTCTTTCTTCAAGTGATTCCTTCTTAAACCACAATGCTGTTTCAGATACCCCTCTAGCCAAAATAGCTGTGGTCATTATAAGGAACTGCAATAGACCTTCCGCTATTTATTGCCTACTGGAAGAAATTGTGTGGTACTTTTCTGTATGATATTTAGGAGGTCTGTTTCCTTCTTAACAACTTCCTAGGGTGCATAAGCCATGCATAATAAACTCAGAAGAGATGACAAATAATCCTAAATTGTTGTAGGGGCTGTTAAGGGTCGAGGGACCGAGGTAATAATAACTTTAATAACTCCTCGAATCCTTAACGATTCCTTCTGTCTTGCCAGAGACAGAAAGGTTTTAAAGGGGAAGGAAGAAATTCACACCTCGGTCTGCATTCGGAACTGAAACAAACTTTTAATAAACAATAAAACTACTTTATGCACAAACTGAGAAAATAGGAAAAAAAACGAAGAAGTGAAGGTTTACACAAACTGTTCTTTTTCAAGGTCAAAATCCTGGGCAAGCAGCCAGCGACAAGATAAAAGTCGTAGACCTTGCATCTCTGCTGTCCCAGCGAGAAGCAGAATTCTTCTCG
>NW_010423272.1:0-20257 GCF_000710305.1 Buceros rhinoceros silvestris
TGTTGACTTTAAAGACACCAGAATGGTTTCCACATGCTTTCTGATACACTGTCACCTCTGTCACTTATTTAAATTGACGTCCTTCCACCCTTTTTTTCTTAGAAGCTCTGATTTAGGCAATAAAGAGATTTATAATAGTTCAGATCATAAATCATGGAGAAACATTAGTAAATAAAAGAAGGCATAGCACAAAGCGGTAGGAAACCTCTTTTGTGTTGTGTGTTCACTGCAAACGTCGTCTCTTTAAATATGCGGGAAATAACATACCACAAATAAATGAAATACTAATTTTGTCATTTTGTGGGGGATGGAAGGGAACAAATATTTTAGAAATGACAATGAAATACAAACCAGCAGAACATGGAGCCCTCATAAAAATGGGTCAAGGAAAGAGGCAATGGCAATCCAATGAAACTCATTTCGTATTCTCTTTCTAGAAGTAATAAAGAGAGGAATGAACACCACAGTAGTGCTTCCTAATGAAATCTGATTCTAAGCAACATCTTAGAGTTCATGGGTCACAGAATGCATAGCATGCAGATAGAACAAACAGGAGGACTTAAAATCTATTCTCTTAAAAAATAATATTAATTAGTAATACTTAGGCAATCACTCATCAGATGATGAGTGTTATTCCATAGGGCAATATGGTGTGCTTAATGATGTATAAGATGATGTGAACAGTGAGTTTTTGCCATGTTTGTGTGCATTACAGCAGGGAATTTTGCACGCTGGAAATCAAGACTGACTTGCCTGGGAGACTTGAACAAAAACTGCTTTCCCAAACCATGCTAGCTCTCTGACTCTGGTGCTTACTGTTTTATCTAGACAAAGTTTTTTGTGAGGATTATGTGCTCTGTGATTCTTTCTTCACGGCTGTACCCTGAAAGTTTTGCTTTGTGATCATTTCTCTGTACCCCAAAGACAGACCATAGATGGATAAACACTGCTTTTTGATCCCCCCGACTCCTTATTCCGTGACTTAATGTGATGCCTACTCAGATAGGAGTGGTCAAAGCTGGTGAGAAAACTTGTTCTCAACAAGCCCAGATGGACTTTTAGAGATATTTGTATCACGTTTAGTTATTGCACTTGAAAAGCTCAGAGCTTTTGTTTGGTGGGTTGCAGCTGGAGTATTTATTTTGTCTTTGATTTAGGACTACTGAGGAATTGCATATCAGAACAAGATCTGTGAATTTTGTGAGTGGAGAGTACCGGTCTTCCTTAGTTGTTACATTATCTGGAGTTCCATTCTCTCTCAGCAAAATTAGAAAATAAGTCAATCATCTCAGAATCTCCTTTCAATCTAAACCATTCAAAAACCACTGAAAAAAAATCTCAAACTACGTAATTTCTATTTCTGTGCAGTGTTAAAGCTGAAGGCAGTATATATTGCAAACACCACTTACCCTGCATTTATCTCTATCCTGCCTGTGTCTGCTTTTGGGTGGGGTAAGGGACTCTCTTTTCTCTGTAGAAAGCAGTACGTGCAGGATTCTCAGAAGGCTTCCACTTCTGAACTGCTTTCTGATACTGCTCCAGCTCCCGTGCAGCCGTGCTGCCATTTGAAGCAATAGCTGTGGCTGTGCACTCTGGTTTTCCACCCTTCTGGTGCACGCCATTTTCCTGGGCCACAGTAGCTTGGGAGCCTTACATGAGGTTTGACAAAGGCAACAGGAGCACATATCAGACAACAAACTCCTTATATTCAACTCTGAGGTGTCTGATAGAACTTCCTGTGATTGGCAGTTATCACAATTGCAGTGGAAAGCTGCTGAGCTTTGATGGCTATAGCCAAACCTGCCTACTGCGTCTTCTCAGCTGTTTCTGTTTAGTGTGGATATCTAATGTGGCTGAAAAGTGCTGCTGGTTTTTATTAACTGTAAGCCTGTGATTCCCCTTGAAATGATAGTGGGTAGTGTACTTGCAATTAAAGCAGAACTGCTTCTGTTCTGAAATTAGTTTAGGATTAGTACTATTCCATTATCCGTAGAAGTGGGAGATCAAGTTAGGTGGATAGTTTCATTTTTTTCTGAGGTGGCAGGTTTAGTCTTGTGAAAGTAGTATAGTACATCCCTTATGTATTTGTTACGACTCCTGGAACTGTGAGGCCACCTCAGTGCCACCTGCATTCGGTCCACCAGGATCCACCAGGGACAGGGCAGGAACGAGGAGAGAATCTTAAGTGAGGAAGGCCTGAGAGCATGGCTGGTGTTCCTCTTCACCAGTTCTTACAGTGAAGACAACTGTGAGGGTACTGACACCGTGGTGGAGGCGAAGGCAGTTCCTGGAGCCAAGGATGCGTGTGCTGTCGTGCAGGACTTCAGCTCCGTTTGAGGCAGTTCTGCCCAGATGGTGACTTGTGTGAGGCCACCCCAGAGCAGCTCTGCTTGGGCTACCCTGGCTCCTGTGGAGGGATGCTTCAGGCAGAAGCTTCGCGTAAAATCTGAATATGCAGATTTAGCACTGCAGAGACTTGGCAGTAATCAGCAGGGTGGTGGTGCGCTTTGATGTTGCTCTGACAGGTTGTCTTTTTAGCAAGTAGCTCTGGTCCCTGTTATCTGACCCTTCTGCCTTTCACACACAATTCGACCAGGTTTAGCTCTCATTTCTTCCAGTCATGGCCCTCTCGTAAATGCTAAGCTGCCAGCATTGTAAGGAGTTGTAGCAGGCTGAGGATGAGCAAACATCTCAAGCAAGATTACTAAATAAAGCTCTTTAAATTCACATAACCTTTGAAGCTTGCTGGCTGGCAGCAGGCAAATCCTGAAGGCTGAAAAGCCACTAGATGAGCCTCTCTTTCATTTAAGTTTGAAAATTTTTGCAGTTAAAAATATTGCTCTTTTTAATTTCATTTGAATGGTGCCTAAATACTCCCTGTCCCTCCCACCTGTACATAAAAAGATTTTTTTCAGGGTTGTTGTGCTGTGCCTGTTGCTCTGTGTTTGCATGGACTTTTACAGGAATTGCAGAGTGAAATGGGGAATGTTTCTGTGTCTACGCTCCATTCTCACACATCAAGTATCCAGAAGTACAGTAGCACATATTTTTTCTCACAGTCAGCTATGCTTACAGTGTTTCAAAGAATATTCCAAAATATCTTGGCACAGATGAAGCGAAGCTGTTTGCAAGATCCCTAGCTGTGGAACAACAAAGGCTACATTCTCAACACACATCACACATGACTTTTATTAAAGTCTTCAACAAAAATCAGATAATGTATTGAGAAAATTGAACCTCACCATTTATGATGCTACTCACATTGTGAGAGGAAGTAGGTATCCTCTTGTGCCTCATTTCCAATGTCTTTTCCCCCAGTTCTACTCACTTCATGTTTCAAACTGGAAGGTAAAAATCTTATACTTAAGTACAAATAAATACATTTTAAAACCAGTGATTTGGGACTAACTCACATCGTGGTACCTGACTTAAAAGGGGCTTGGTGTTCAGAAACCATGGAATACAAGCATGTATAAGGTGCCTTCTGGTGGAGCATTCAGAAGTTTGAAACATCTTAAAACTTTATTAACCTCTTACCATTACATATGGCAAAAAGGATGTGGTAAATCACAGAGCACATCCTGGATATTACATACCCAGCCATCTCATTAACTTTATGTCAAAAACATTCCTTGGTTTCCAGTTTGGACTGAATTTAGGTTTGTGCTATTTGTACCACCATAGTACAAAGCAATGCTGACACCCTTGAATTTTGTAGTTGTTTTTTCTCAAATCTATGGTTTGGCTCTCTACGTTATGCTCTTACTAGGCTATGCCCAGGTGATGTGCTGCACTTGAATCCAAGGCACATGGGCAGGATGGATTGTGAAGAGCCCCCCTTCTTCTTTCCAGAAGTCTTCTCAGAGATGTTGGGGAAGGCGAGCACGTTCTGCACAAAGGCTTATTGCGGACCCAGAGTTGTGAGGGGCTTTTATGAGTGGCTCAGTCTCTTGGTTAGGTCTGAAAAACCTTGGTCTTCTCAATCTTGTTTGCAGAAAGCTTGGCAACATAGGTTTTGGGTTTGTTTTTTTTTTTTTCACTTCTTGGGATTTTGGTAATTTTTAGGTTTGAAATGTGTGGAGTATCACAGAAGTCCCCTGTGCTACTGCAGGATACGACAGGGCGTTGTATCCTGCCCATAAGGAGTAAGATCTGGCTCCTCTTTCAGCGCTGTGTTGAGTGAAGCTGCAGTAGCAACTGTGAGTCCATCCAGTTGTAGCAGAAACAAAGGGACACGCTAAAACTCCAGGAGTCAATGAGCCCCATAAAAAGATCTGTCTGGACAGCACTTCACTAGTTAAGTGCTAAGTTATTATTATTATTATTTATTATTTATTTCCTCTTCTATTTTTCCTCTTACTGAACAAGCAGGAAATATCTTTGTTCTTTCCTTTTAGAAGCGAAATAAATGTATTCCCCACAGCATTTGAAATTTTAATAATCCATAATAAATAAAATCATATCTAATAACATAACTACTTTCAATTGGCAATGTGATCTCTGAGATGCATTGGAATGGCAGAAACATAAATAGTTGCAGCTTCTGAAAGCCTACTTCCTATTTGCTAAATATACTTGGCTTGCTTTAAATTCCTTTGTGTGCAGTCATTAATACAATCCTCCCTGACAGCATTTAATTAAAGTGCTTTTCTCTATTAAATTCATTAAAACTTTTTTTTTACGTACAACTGTTTCCCAGACACTGAATGTTAAGGACCTGTAGGCCTCTCTTTAAATAACTTCTCTCTCCTCGTTGTAAATTGTTAATTAAATTTAACTTAGACTGTTTAAAGATGGCTTGAAAAAGAAAGCCAGATTTCAGGATATGGTCTCAATCATGTCTCATTTTTTTAACACAGTTTTTTCCATGTAGTTATAGGCTGCGTGTTATATTGTTTATGAACATTGCTGTACTTCCAGCTGGAACCAAGCGAAGAAATACCCTAAAAAGCTCATTTCCATCTCACTTCAAAAATTTCCATGTTTTTAGTGCAGTTTTTTAGCCTAAGAGTATTTGCATGGGGGAGTAAGGAGGGAGGAGTTGTTTAGTATTAATAGATTATTGACAGTTTAATGTCTTGGCACCTAGACAGCCCATAAGGTATAATAACCAGGAAGCTATCTGATGTGAGCACAGTCAATAGCGTATTCAATCAGAACCTTTCAGTTAATTGCTGGTTGACCTCAGAGATTTCCTTTAAGTGAAACTGTCCTTCGCTCAGATCTCATCTGGGTTGCAGGCTTTAATTTGAGAATGCCCTTTCCATATGGCAGCTTGTGCATACATTTCTGCTCTGATTTTTGCTTTGCTTCCTGCACAGCACTGCAAGAGCTGGTGTCTGCCCAGAGCTTTACAAAACACACAGCCGTGTGCTGTGTGTGTGCCACCCCTCCCAGGGCTGCGTGCGTGGATGGGGATGCGCTGCAGAGCTAGCCAGTGGGTACCAGCACCATGGTTGAAGCAGGCAGGGTTGTGAACTCAGGGTTGTTTTCAGAGCAGCTGAGCTGTATCCTGGGTTGTTTTGGATAGATCATGGCTCTGGGACCTGTGCAGGCTCTGTGGCATTAACAAGACCTGACCCGACCCCTGCAAATGAGATGTGCTGCAGCCTGATGGGGGCTGCCCCGGCAGAGGGGTCGGCACTGCTGCATCCATCCCATCTGTGGGCACAGACTCACTCCCCTGCTCCTCTGCACAAGTGCAATCCAAGGCTCATTTGTATTTAGTTTCCCTATTTTCTGTACTTAGCCATTATAATTTTTTGGACTGCTTATCTTGACGAGATCTAGGTAAGCTACAAAGGCAAGCAGGCAGGAAACCGCACGGGCAGCCCGTGACCCTGACTAACTAGAAGCCATCTGCTTATTTGCGGGGCGGGGGAGCCTCCATGGAAATCTCTTCTAGCAAGTCTGATGCGTTTGGGTTTTTCTTCCTTTGCCTCCAACTGTTGACTTTGAGTATGTGTGTTTTCCGTAAGTGAGATCAGGCAGGGTCAGCTGTGGCAGCCCTTGTTTGCAGCACATGGGTCTGGATTTCCCAGTGGCAGTGAGTACTGCCTTGTGAAGGAAATGCTTCTGTACCAGAGTGAGTTGAATTTACATTTCATTCAGTCAGGAAACTTTTTTTTTGTCTCTAGATCTTGTAGTGATAGTGTCTTTTAGCCACTTATCATGCATTCAGACTGTGGTTTGCCGAAAGGAGTATTATTACTTTTAATCTCTAATTTTGCTCTGGTTTTGATTCGTTTCTGTGGTTTCTTTGTCCCTCTGCATCAAACAAACTGCTTATGCCTTTTTAATGGCCTGATTTGCACCAGGGAAGCGTCGCTGACTTGGAGTAATGTTATTCCTGGTGTTCCCTTGTTTAAATGTGATCAGGAGTAGAGGATGCTGTGTTGCTCGGTTCGGGATCCATTAAGGTCCAGTCCGGAGCGCCGACTGAAGCGGATTGTCAAATTTTTGGGTTCATGCATGTTGGAAAGTTGAGGGGGAATAGTTCTGAGATGATGCCTCCTTTCCTGGAAGAGTCAGGGATAAGACAGTCTTGGAGTTCTTCTTTCTGGAGTGAATGGAACAAAACCACAGTGAGATGAAACAGAACCAAGGAAGAAATCCCAAGGTACCTGTGTGCCCCTGGGGCCATCAGCTGCGACACACACACACTTCACTCCCAGGTGTCTCTGGCCAGAATACATTAGAAAGTACTTTCTGGTTTTATCAGACTTACTGACCAAGGGGCTAATCAGTGTTACATAGACCAAAGGACTCCCACGTGCAATAAAAATCATAAACTTTATTGGATTTTGACATAGGAAAGATTCACATGCAGCTCCTTTTATAAACTGCATTAAATTTCATTCTTTCAGAGCTCCCATCAGGACAACCCTTTGTAAATATGACGGTGAAGGAGGTAGGTGGGTGGCTATGAGCTTCTGTTCCTTGGGTGGTTCAGCCTGGAGCTATGTAAGTGCTTGAGCTTAGTTCAAGGGGTTGCTGAAATTTCTGAAATGCTGAAAGAAAAAATGTTGGTGCTCTTTAAATTATTATTTTCAGTTAAAATATTAAAAAAAAGGGTTTGCAGCAAATTAGAGCAACATAATGCTTTAAAGGAAAATGAGAAGAATTTGAAGAGCAGAAGTTGTTCTGAATAAAAGCAACCATGCTTCATGAAAAATGCCTAAACAACTTATTGAACTTAGTCAGAATATCCACCCCGCTTGTGCCACCACCCCAGGCAAACAGCTTGGCAAAGTGGACATTATTTAGGCAATTCTTTGATGTCACTTAGTCAACATTTTTGACCAAAAGAAAGATTTTTGACTGAAAAATGCCACACAATTCTAATCTTAATGAAGCAAAGAATTATGTTTTGCATTTCTAGCAAAAGCCATGGACTCCTTGCACACAGATCTGCGCTAGCAGAGGAGCCAGCCATGGGCTGAGCGGTCCACAGAGCTGCCCCCAGCAGCAGCAGCAAAGCCAGGAATGGAGCCCAGGGCCTTATGGCCGGTGTCATTGTCTGCTTTGTCCTAGTACTGTCTCGCTGGCCATATATTAATCCATTTTATTAAAAATGAACAAAATACCTTTTTTCCCCACCCCCCAGCTGTGAATATAAACTGCAGGTGCTGTTTAACTTCCATAAAGCCTTTTTCTTCCTGTACCCAGAATCTGTAAAATAGGTACAGATTGGAGTAGTGAGACACAGACAGCAGTAACACCAGAGTAGCTTCCTCAAGTCTTCCAGACGTGCTCACCATTTCCAGAATGTAATCAAGAATACAAAGGATTTCAGATCTAATTCTCTGAGGCCTCCTGTCCTCAGTGCCCTAAGCTGTGCTGGAGGCTGTACTTTGGCCATTTGATTTTTATTTACCCAGTTTCAAGCTAAGGGTATAATAAAGCACATTGTGCCAGTTGTGTGTGTGGTAATGCTGAATATTTTGCTTTTACCATGGTAGTTGATTATAATGCACTTTTTAATACTTGCTTTCTAAAAAAAAAGAATATTTATATTTTCATGTGTTTGATTCACACAGTATAGTTTGCTCAAGTCCTGTTATTAAGTGCATTGGTGGTTACATCTAGAAAGCAAAAAACATGCTGAGTAGTGTTTTATCAGCACAAATCTACTATTTTCAGTAACCATAACAGTAAGGTTCTCCTGACTCCTAACTGCCTCCATTGTAAAAATGAGCAGTACAGCTGGGTATTTCTGGAACCCCGATTAGCCATCTATAAGGACCTAAAAGAGTTTGATGGGACAAATAATTACCCCCACACCCTCCACACCAGAATCCAGTGTCTAATCCAAACATACCCTTCCTGAAATAATGCAGTGTGTGCTCCTGATCTGAGTAACTGGAAAACAACATGATTATAGTGGTGCCAATCATGCCACCAGAGTTAGAGGTTCAGACCTTGACCTTAAGCATGGCTCTAGGTTAGGGTTTTTCAGGGAAGATCGTGCTAACACTGCCCACAAATATGCTTCTGATTTTTGAAAGAAAAGGAGAACATGTGTAGTGTTAATTAAACAAGAAAATGTAGATACCAGAAGTATTTTGTCTGCAGAAAAGCAAACCAAAAAGCCTTTTGTTGCTTCCTTAGTTTCTGTGACATTCTGCCAACTCCTCGTTAGGATTAGCAGGTTTGGGATCGACCGAAATCTTTGACACACCCTCCCTCCAGCCACAGCCAGGCTCAGGCTCTATTTGGAAACTGCCAAGCAAGGCTCTGCATGCCGTAGCACCGGGAGAGCCTTGCTAGGGCTGCAAGAGAAAGCACGGAAGAGGCAGATCAGAGGCCCACGAAACTTACGGTCTTGTTTTGAAGAAGGTAAGTGTTAACTGGAAGGTTTTGTGGCCCTCAATGTGCACACAGATGTTGAAAGTCCCACTTGAGTGGGACTTCAGTTAGCATCGCCATGCAGAAGGGCAGGCGAACCTTTACAGGGCTGCTGTCTTTCCCTTGCTAGGGGAGGCTGCCTTTCTACCACAGGTTACAGAAAAGAGAAGCTTGTCTGGCTTCTTCAAGGGTGGCAGAGTCCTGCCTGCCTGCTGAGGGGTGCAGCAAGTCAGCCCCCGTGCCAGCTGTGCTGGCCATGCCCCATCCCCAGACAATGGAGCCATCCATCACCGATGCCTTCAGGAGAGAGTCTGCAGTGGCATTGTGCAACGCTTCCCGGCCACACTGGCCTCTCTGTCACTAGCACCCTGGTTTGTGCCAGCAGAAACTGGAATGAATCTGGCTTGTCGCATGTTTATACAGTAGGTACATGCTGGCTTCACCTGCGGGCTGAATAGTGGTTGTCGACAACGTTCCCAGGCTGCAGCTAGGTATTGGAGAAAGGGATATCCACTGCTGGCCACAGTTCCTGTGCAGTAAACCCAAGAATCTGCCTTAAACCAGCCTAGGATGGGAAGTTCAGAGCTAGTCCATTGACGTTCACCAGCATGAGCTCATTTATGCTACCCCATAAAATCAGCCAGTTCTCAGGCACTTGCACAGCAATGAAAGTTGTGCCTGTGCTGTTGCGGGAAGAGTTGAGTTAGCGTTTGAGGGAGAGCAGTTACCCCAGGAAATACCAAGACACTGCTCTGCATTGTCAAGAGTTTTGTGATTTATTTTTTTAACATTATACAGACAAAATAGTGGCTATTGTGTAGGCACGTGCTGTCTATTAGCAGAGATCAGGAAAGGGAAATAAACCACGCATTACTGAAGAATAAGATCATGATTGTGGTCAAGTGATGGCAGAAACTTCTTTTCTCTTTGTCAAGCCGATTTGTAAACATTCTTCAAACAACTGTGCAGACAGCAGTGCCACGGCTTCTTGAAAGGAAAGCACAGACAGGGAAAGATTCCTCCACACAGATGTTTTACAGTAACCTTAGACCTGTCCAGAAGTTATCTGGTCATCTCCAGTTGTCGCTGCAAGCTGTACTGCACATGTAGCCTCAGCAGTGCACTGTAATCGGGCTGTAATTTGTATTTTATCTCCACTGATGATAGCTCTTAAAAATGTTTTGTGGTGTATTTGTTCTTCGATGCATGCTAAGCTCCTGTGAGCATTAATGGGAGTGGTGGGGGTGGGAACGCCTTCCCCCCCTGCAAGATTAATTACTTTCTGCTTGTGCTCATTGCTCTGCATGGGATGGCAGAAGCAATGCACAACTGAAAGGTTTTATTTTTTTATATATATATTTTTTTCTTCCTCATGTCTTTTTTGTCACCTTTTTGACCGTTTTTGAGGGTTTGTTCCTGGAGAAGAATTGCAGGACGGAGCCGCTCTTTCAGAAACTGTTTGCTCAGTGTCTCACCCTGTTTTCAGATCGCTGCCTATTTCCTGCCCTTAAGCAAGGCGACTGCTGTAAAGCAAATGGCAAAATGTGGCCAGTGTGCTCCAAAGATGTTGAAGTGAATCACTTCAACCAGCCCGCATTCCAGCCTGGAAACCAAACGTGCCTTTGACTTCAGGTCCCCTGTGGAACTCATTTCTCTCCTCATTGTTACCTCTGACTCCGCTTTTGCATGGCTCAGAGAGTGACTCGTACCTCAGAGCTGAGAGATTTAGGACACAGGGTTTGTCTTAGCCAAGATCCTGACTCCAGTGGTAGTCACTAGCAGGTGAAGGGTGATAGGAAAGGCCTGAATATTTGGGGGATTTTTTTGACTCTGCAACTACTTTGTCTTTGCAGCCTAGCAGGGCTCAGGGCTGCTGGGTTACAAGCTGTGTTAGCCACCAGCTCTGGCTGGCTGATTTGATCTGGCTTGCACGAGACGGGGTACATCATATCACAGACATGGATTATAATTATCTCTAATAATGGTGTTTACTCTTGTGAAGCAATTACTAAGCTGCACTGGAAAATGCACAGGATGTGTGGCTGGCATTTGAGCTACAAAATTAAAAGAAGCTCAGACTGAAATTAGATGGAAGTGAACATACTTACCCATGTCAGACTTCCTACCATTTTGCACGCTCATATTGATTTCTTTTGACACGGTCTTCTTTTATTGAGTACCATATATTTTTTTAAATCCCTTACCGATAACAGTACCTGCTCACGGCAATTGTAAAAGGAAACTAAAGTATATTAAACCTGCCTGGAGTCAAAATGTAATCTAACACCTGTAGTCTGCAATTTGTCATCACTTCATAGATACTTTTTCTTTTTTAATAACAGTTTTGGATTTTCCTGAGTTTTTGACCTTAGGATACTGTATAATCCAAGAAAAGCAAGGAAACTAAACCACAGTCTTTAACACAGCTTTATGGTGTCAAGGTGTGAAATCACCACTGTGAGAATGAGTCCAAAGAAAATACTTCCTTTGGAGCTGCAACTAGTGCTGCAGTGTTCACCCAAATGAATGTATTTTTGCAAGGAAAGAAAGAAATGGTCTAAACCCCACATTTTTAAGAGGAAAGAAATGAACACAGGTGCAAATTGTAACTTCTGCTACAGTTCCTTGCACAGACATTCCTAGGAAACCTGTAAAGTGTCTTGGCACAGTGACCATGTCTAATTAATGCTCTTACCTCTGTGAGCCCTGGCCTGAAAGGCTGTCAGGGCGTGAGGCTGTTTATGGAAGCAGCTGGCTCTGTTCTCTTCTTGCATGTTTCTGCATACGAAGAAAGAGGGACTGGGGTAGGGAGTGTAAGGCTGATCGTTTAGGTAGATAATCTCCTGCAGATCATTCCTGTAAGATCTGCTAGGAGGCTCAGTGTCTGCTCGTAGGTCTAAGATACCTTTGCACAGTGATGTAGGTTGTCTCTGAAGTAAACTCTTAACACGATAGGTGAGGCACTGCCTGGGAGCTCTCGGGTTGCAGGAGTGAAGTGTTGCAAATTCCAGCTACAGGTCTCAGAAAAACACAGACTAAACCATGTCTCTAAGTGCCACATCCACACATCTTTTAAATACCTCCAGGCATGGTGACTCAACCATTTCCCTGGGCAGCCTGTTCCAGTGCTTGACAACCTTTTCAGTGAATAGATTTTTTCCTAATATCCAATTTAAACCTGCCCTGGCGAAGAGAAGGACAATCCATTCAACTTTGCTCCTTGTGGATTTGGGTTATGAGAATGGGAACTGGCCAGCACACACCGCTGGTTGTTCCTGTTGGTGCTCACTCGGTCCGAGGGGAAGGTGGTGGCCGTTCCACAAGGGCAGCCTCTGTTGCAAATGCACGATCTTGTCTTCCTAGAGTATAACATTTTTGGTGTTCCTTACGGTAAGGGCTGCCTCATCATCATAGCAAAACCTGTCGGAAAGGAGCTCACATGGCTAATCCTGTCTGCAAAGGGAAGAGCAGAATCATATTGTGCAACAAAAGAGCTTGAGGATTTCACGCAGAGATGCAGTTCCTGTTTCTGATCTCTGCAATGGCTGTTCGAGCAACGAAAGGTGGCGTTTCATGGAGGAAGTGCTGTCAGCCAGTGCCTTGCCGCAGTTGATGCCTGAGTGCATGTGTGTGCCCTTCTCAAGCATCCTGCTTGGCTCCCCTTAGCAACTCACCATTTTTGTATGCCTAGTTTGAGCTAGAAAGTGGGTGGAAATGGAAACAAACATCGCTGGGACAGTGAATCCAGCCAAAACTAAATACAGTGCAGACACAAACTGCAATTACATGACGTTCATCATTCAGTTTGGGTTTGCTCACCTCTCTTTTCTGTGAGAATGCGGCTGTCCTGCCTGCCAAAGTCAGGTTTCTCCTGCGGAAGTGTCCTGAGATGTGGGGAGTGTATACATGTCAAACAGTGTGGTGATCCCTTCCCCCCAATAATTCTTGGCTTTGTATTTTAGAAAGACCACAAACCCTTAGCTTATTACAAGTAATCCTGATCACCCCCGTAATGATACACTACATTATATACTCTCCTAAACTTAATCATTCAATATCTCACTTCCTTCCCTGTAGGCATGTACTATTATATTTTACATATGGCTTCCAGCTGGTTTTCATTGTGGCCTTCAAATCATATTTCAGTACAGTGCGATTTAAGACCAGTCACTTTATCTTTTGAAGTCAACTTCCACCATATTCGTTTTCTTGCAAGTTTTCTACCAGGGCTGGTTAATTTGTTTGGAAAAATGAGTTTGTCTGTAAGGATAAGTCTACCTGAATGAACCTTCATAAAGCAGCATCTTGCAAAGCTGCTCTGTCCTGAAATGCTGAGAAGGCAGCCGTGCTGGTAGAATTTAAAAACGAAATCTCTTGAAGGGGTGGAAAAAACAAGTCCTGTGGGCATGAAAAGAAATCTGTATCTTCACATTTGATTTGAAAGTAGAGTCAGTGAGGAGGGAGGGGCTGAGGGAGGGGAAGTCAGCCTCAGATGGTGGTGGCTGTGGAGGAGGAGGAGGCTACCCCACCTGTGGCCAGGGAGTGGTGGGGAGGGGCACAGAGGAAGGAGAAGGGAGTGGGAGAGGGGAGCACAGTGCACCTCTGCCAAGATGTGCCCCCTTCAAAGCCCAGTGCCAGCTTTCTAGGGAGAAGAAAAGCTGAGGTGGCCATCATTCTCATCCCTGCTCTCTGGAGCCCACCATGCACATGGTGTTTTGTGGTAGGTCAGTCCATCATTTGGGAGGTTTATTTGCACTGGCAAATGCACCGCAACCTGTACTCTGATCATGGGAGATCAGTGGGGTTTCCTTCTGTGAGGTACATAAGCAGAGGAGCATTGACCCAAAATGTGAAGTGTTGTGGCAGGGTGTGTGAAGCCAGTGGAAATTTTACCTGCAGATTTAAGAGCAAAAGACCAGCGTGGTTTACAAATGGAGCTCAAGGCAAGGATTTAACAAAAAGGTGATTTGCATTTCATTTCGTATTATGCACCTTAAAAGTTGATATTTGATTTTCCCATAGGAAAGCATACTCTTTGGTATTAAATAGCCCATATTATTGGAAGGAAGTACAAAACTGATTACAGCCTAAACCTGAAAGAAGTTCTGTGCATTTATCCATCTGGCTGTAGATGGTAACATTGTGTTGCTGAAAAATGTTGTGTCACTGAAATCCTTTGTTAATGCCTCTGAAAGTCCAGAGCAAGCCCCTTGAAGTTAGCAGAATCGTGGGATTTATCTGTTACAAGAGTAGCTTTAGCTTTTCGTATTGCTTGGGAAAACAGTAAGCGAAATAAAATACAACTGTTTTCTAGTATTTTCCACTGATAACCCCTGGGTTATGTATTTTCTCTTCTGGAGAGGATGGAGAGGTCGCTCCGGAAAAGGAAGGGTTAAGTAAAATTATCCTTTTTCTCCCTCTCTCAGCCCTCTCTTTGGTTGATTGCTTTATAGATGCTGTAGGCGTCTCTTCATCTCCTTCAAATTAAACATTTTACTGCTGCTGATCCTGTATTGTTGGGGTTTTTTCATCATTATATTTGATTGGAAGTCGTGTAACATTTTTCAGGCTGGATCATTTCTCATGCTATTTGTCAACTAAAAAGGGGAAAAAAAGCCCAATTCCAGCTCCAGTGAGAATGAGCTGAGTAATCCGCACTCTTTCGGGATGTGTTTCTATCTCCGTTAGCTGCTGCCTGAATTCAGCTTCTGATTAGCAGTGCTACTTACTGGAGACTTTTCATACAACACTGGCTGTTTATTTGTGGTGGTAAATCCTTTGTGTTTCGGCTGCTCTGGGCCTTACAGTGTCAGGGGACAGGACCAGAGGACACAGCAGGGGAGAAAATGGAGGTAGGGGCTGTGTGACACACTTACGGGGCTGGTCCCTGGCAGTGTCAGTGGTTCTGGCTCTGCTGCTTTCAGTGCTCCCTGCGGTGAAGGTACGGATCTGACCCTACTCTGTAACCCCTCTGCTTGGAACCATTGGTCCTTGTTTTTTAAAACAACCCACGGACAAAAAAAGGAATCCTCAAAGAGCAGCGAAGCGACTCTGTTCATTGAAACGTAATGCTCTTTTATTACAAGAGAAGTAATAAAACAAAAACCAGAATATCTGTCATTTCTGTGTGAGTTTCTCCTTTCCCCCAGCTCCTTGGTTAGCTCCATGTCTGTGACACCCTGAGTCTTTGTGTGCTTGAGAGGAGAATCAGTCTATTGGCATCGGGTGCATTGGGAGCAGCAGAAGCAGCAGTCCCCGGGCCAGGCGGCAGTTTGGGTCCTTTCCGCAGCATCTCCTCCAGGTTTAGCTCCTCGGTCACACGTGCGTGGTGGCAGCGGCTGGGGACTGGGATGTGCTTTGCAAAAGCTGTAACTGGAAATCGCTGCTGTTATAAATGACTATGACAGCAACGTTTGATGGGGGAAATGAATAAAGGGCTCTTTGGCACAGAGCCTTTTTATTTGTTTGCGTAACAGGATGATACTCTGCAGCAAACTTCCCTCTTGCAGTAATAGCTTGACTAGTGCAGCCTTTTACTGGGGGGGTCAGGATGTGTGTAAAATTCAGTGCAAGTTCTCAGCACATTTCCCTTATTTATCCTTATTTTTTTTTCCCTTTAGAGAGCTTTAATGTAGGGTTGATTTTTCTGGATGTTACAGTTTGCAGTAAAGGTGTTTTCTTCTTGGGTGAAAAGCCAGAATTCTCTTATTTGTGGAAGGAAATACTTATCCATATTGATTTTGTTAGCTCTGTAGCGTTGAGTTCTAATAATTATTTCCCTGCAACTGAACAAACCTCTGGGCAAATACAGCCCTCGATCCTGTAGGGGATTTTAGCCAGTAATCCCTCTTGTACAAATTTGGTTTTAAAGAAAGCATATGGAGCTCCTCTGTATTTCTAACAATTGAGAGCAGGTATTTTTTTTTCCCCTGGAATAAGGGCTGCACAAGGCCCTTTCTTAGTCGTTTTAAGTGGCTGTTAGGAAGATTAAGAGCTACATATGCTTTCTTTAAACTTGCCAAAAAGGAGATACTGCTGGTGAAAATCTGTTACAAGACTGAAAAGCGTGTTGGCCCAGGGGGTTTCTCAGAATGGAGGGCTATGATTATTTGAACTCAGAACTCCTCAGCTAGTGAAATTAATGTGGCTGTAATACACAGAAATCTCTTCAAGAGACACATTAAAGCCACCTCTGTGAAGCAGCTGAACTGGCTACGACATTGCTCTTCATTGAAGGGAAATCTTAGCAAATCTCTGCACTTTTATTATTATTATTTTTCTTCCGTAAAGCAGCTGTGATGGATTTTAATGCCAATTCATGATAAAGCAGCCCCTGGTAATCCCAGCTGCTGCTAGGCCTTGGTGCTACTTGGCATCGTGCAGAAACACTGAGTCTCTAGCCTGAAAAGACAAGGGAACAAGGGAGGAGAAGAGGAGCAAAGCAGGAGAGTGACTTGTCTGAGACGGGAGAACTGGCCAGTTGTCCTGACTGTAAGACTGCAACACATTTTGACTTCATTTTTATTTTGGCTATTTGATATTTCTTTTTATTACTTGCATTTTGTATTTCTTAGTTATTTTGTGGCTTTGTATTTATTTTATGTCGTTTACCTTTTATATCACTTTCTGTTTTCAGTCTGTAGTTACTGGTGCAGCTGTCCCACAGGTAAGAAAGGTAGCAGAAAATCAATATTCACAAATACTTTTCTTCAACAAAACAAAGTAGGCCCCGTGTAAAGACCTGTACAAGTGTCCTTATCTCAAGCACTGAGGGGATCAGCCTGTACGTAAAGTCTGTGTCTGTTTGATCTTCTAGGTGTTGCATAGACAACAGTCCCAACCAGCGAAGGAGAATTCCCCACCCAGAGAAGAGGCTCCTCCTCCACCTGCTGAGGACAGTTGTGCCAAAAAGCCAAGATCTCGTACCAAGATCTCCTTGGAAGCTCTAGGTATCCTTCAAAGCTTTATCCATGACGTGGGTCTCTACCCTGATCAGGAAGCCATCCACACCCTCTCTGCTCAGCTGGATCTCCCCAAACACACCATCATCAAGTTCTTCCAGAACCAACGCTACCACGTAAAGCACCATGGGAAGCTAAAAGAGCATTTGGGAACGGTGGTCGATGTGGCAGAGTACAAGGATGAGGAGCTGCTGACGGAGTCGGAGGAGAATGACAGCGAGGAGGGCTCCGAGGAGATGTACAAAGTGGAGCCTGAGGAGGAGAACCCCGACAAAAGCAAGGCGGCTCCAGCGGACATTGACCAGAGATAATGTGAGCTAGGGGTGCAGAAAGCAATACACCGATCCAAGGATTTTCTGGTTTTATTTTTAATTCTTTTCTCTTTTTACTTTTTGTTTCTTTGTTTCCGTTGCGCATGGTCCATGTGCAAACTGAACGAATTCAGCATCGCCCGATCAGACATCGTCTTGACACAGACACTCAAGTGTTACACTTCCTACATGTGACTGAAGTAATCGTTGTAATCACGTAGGATTATGCCTTCATTAATCTTGCACTTATGAAAGGGACATCTAGCAAGTAAATGGGAAGAAAAAGTCCTATGAAATCGATGAAGGAAAATTTACAACTTTGTATGTGTATATATATATTTACATAAAATATATATATATTAAAATTGCATGGGACGGAACTTTGCAACCTGAAAGTATAGACTGTGAAATGAGTTCTTTAAAGATGAGACTTGTTTATGTATTAAAACCACTTCACAATGAGTTGCTTTGGCTTTTTGATAAACTGCCGCCTGCTCTCAGGGTGTGGTGACTATTTTTGAATTCCTATTTATTTTCTATGTTTATCCCTGATTTTTTTTTCATTATTATATGGCTTCCTATCTGGCAACTTGATGGGTAATTTTTGAGCTATGTATTTAAAGAAGTAAATCATCACTGCCAAAAAAAGAAAAGAGGAAAAAAAGAAAATGGAAAAACAAATCAGGGCACCTTAAAAAGAAAACTAGTAAGTTAAGGTACTTTAAACATGATGCACACGTAGAAGGATACAGCATGTTCCACTCTCCAGACAGTCCTTTCCATAGTGAACAGATGAATTTTCATGCGATTCAGAGTGACTAAAACTGAAATTCAGTCCATAGAAGACTTGTCCATTAACAAGGTCTTTAATAGAGAGAGGAGAGGGATAATGTGTTGAGATTTGGTGTATGGAATTCATACTATGAACCACATTTTACTGTGGATTTTATTTACCTATTCTCTGTTTCAGATCTTAAGATTTATAAGCTTCCTTCTTGTTGTTGCTTTTTGTTTATACTGATTTGAAACACAGACACATGTGTAAAGTTACATTGGGACACAGAGCGCCACCATCCCAGCAATCCTGTCCGGGTAAACTGATGACAGGCCGAGAGTTGCATTGCTGGCTTCCCGTTTGCCCTTCTCGCCAGCCTCCCCCATGTTCCTGTTTTTGCTGGGCTTCCTCCATGTCACGCGTTTTGTGCCAGTGAGATGAAGTGTTTTCAGCCAGGCTGCAGCCCACCGCCAGTATGCG
Source organism: Buceros rhinoceros silvestris (assembly GCF_000710305.1). NCBI lineage: Eukaryota > Metazoa > Chordata > Aves > Bucerotiformes > Bucerotidae > Buceros > Buceros rhinoceros. Next base: position 18,375 of record NW_010423272.1, read on the forward strand.
GCAACCGAGGCGTGAGCGCTTTCCAGCCTGCCTGCTGCGGGGGGCTGTGGGTGCACGAGGCCCTTTGCACCCATCCACCTCCTTCCTGAAGGGTTTCGCTAGCAGCTGCATCACGTAAAGCAGAGCTGATACCGACTGACTCTTCGATGGCAAGAGCGCTAAAGCTGCACTCTGCTATAGCGTCCAGCCTTTCTGAGGCATCGTGTCTAAAGGGACACCAAGTAGCATTTCCTTTTCACCTCCGTGCAATGGTTTCCGAGACAAGAGCTCACCTTTGCTGCTCTTGCAGCCGGATTGATTTCAGACGCCTGTTCAAGCCGCAGTCGTAACTGTCCCAACAAGGCTTCTGAGGTTTTCTTCCTTTTTTCACATGGGCTTTTCGTGTAACCTTGACAAAGACCTCACGCAATATCACTTTGGAAGTTACTTTCTGTTTACTACACCAGGCAATGTAATATAACTGTTAATACTATTTATATATTTGAAAGGTGTAACAGGTAGGAGTTAAAAATGGAAAACAAACCTCTACATGTAGATATTTACTCAGAACAGACGATATACAGGGAGAAGACGTTGCAATACAAGCTAATTCTAGCTGCTCAGTAACCTCTGGGGTTTTTAAGGGATTTTTTCAGAACTAATGTTTGAAACATAAGAGTATATCTGCATAACTATCATATACCTTTGCAAAATGATGGTGGGTTGCTTACCTAATGCCCCTTGTGCTCTTCATCCTTTGTTTCTGTAGTGCTGCAGCTTTAATCAGAATTTCGATGGTTGCTGCTTTAGGTTTCTCTCGGAGCTACTCTTTCAACACTGTCTTCTTGTCCTGTAGCTGAAATCACTCCATATGTTTGAAAGGAAACTGAATTTTGCCAGGCTACGTAAGGTCGTTCATCTGATGATGGCATCAACATTTGGTATCTTTTACACTTCAACCAAAAATTTTATTAGGTATTTTTTCAATGCTGAGTCTTGCCTTTTTATTTTTAATTTCACTGCTGGTTTTGCAGTGGTTCTAAGTGAATCTGTGGGCATTTTAGCCTGTGGTCTTGCCAGAACTTTGCGAATTACAATGCATATATGTCTATTTATTCAATATCCATCATATAATATCTATTTGGAGAAAGAAACTTTTCTTGTAGTGCCTCTTAACAAAGCACAATTTTCCGCCTTTTTTGTGAAATAAAAAATAAAAAAAACAAATTGTGTTTTATTGCGGTATCAACAATGTGAATAAGGATTAACATATTGTAAATGTTCTTTTTTCCATGTAAATCAATTTTATCTTTGTTATCACTAAGTGATAATTAATTTTTAACTTATGTGCATTGTTAGGCTGTTAGAATTTTTTGGTTGTTGAAATAAAACGCATTCAATAAATATGACTTAATTTGTCAAGTAATTTACTGGGACTTTTTTCTGCTGAGTTCAAGTGGAACAAGGTCTGTAAAATAGCGGGGGGTGGGGGTGGGGAAGGTGCATATTTCTGAATTGAAAAAAGAGTTGTTCAGTGTTACTAAGGTTTGAAAACCTGTGTAAGCCCCCGGGCTCGGCAGACCTGACACATCTAGATCACCCGGGACTGACTGATTGTGTTCTGGCTGTTGATGTCCACACACAGCAACTCTCCAACGCGATCAGGTGGAGGGTGTGGGTGCCATCAGCCTGTTGGACAACACGCTCCAAACACACACGCATAAAGCTCCGCTTCCAGTCTGCCGCCGCCTTTTGCTGGTAGGTTTTTTCTGTTTGTAATTAAAAAGCCACAAATGACTGCGTGTCAGGGAACTTTTGGAGCACACATGTCCGTGGTTAATGGACATAATAAAAGGCTTTATTATATTTATAGCAGGGCATCCTACTGAGTGTCTAGAGGAATG
>NW_010423272.1:20352-27574 GCF_000710305.1 Buceros rhinoceros silvestris
GGAATGCCGGAAGGATTGATGTATCTGAGCAATGTGTGAAATGATTCTGGGGAGAGTACGAATAAATGGAAAAAATTGCTCAAAATTCTTAAGCTAACGAAGTGGTGAGTGCCTGGAGTCAATCGGAGCAGACAGATCATATACTGCATATCAGACTTGAGTTGTCTAGGAATTGAGGTAGAGCGATTCTTAAAAGCTTTTTTTTTTTTTTTTTTTTTTTTTTTTTTTTTTTTTTTTTTTTTTTTTTTTTTTTTTTTTTTTTTTTTTTTTTTTTTTTTTTTTTTTTTTTTTTTTGTGGTTCCAATGCAATAGTTCTTCTTTTCACGGCTTTGTCGCATCCTATATAAAATACCTATGTGCTCCCTTGAGGAAGAAGAAAACCGGGGGGGCAGGGGGAGAACCACATTTTTTTATATCCAGCTACCTGCTTGTCACTCAGGTTTCCTGTTTGTGTCAGGAAAGGGCTGGAACTCAGAGGCAGGAGGTGACAAGGGGCATGAACTGGCCTTTGGAACTGTGCCTGTGCCCCAGGCAGATGCTGTGAAGATGCTGGTGGTGTTGGATGGGGTGTCCTTTTCTGCTTGCCAGTGAGACGAGAAACCAGAGGAGAAGCAGCTCTCCCTTCACTGACAGACTATTTTATACACGCGCTCTCTGTGTGTGTGTGTAGCTAAAAAATATGTACAGAAAGACACACTCACACACACATATTTTAATTGGGGGGAAAAAAATCCTATAAACATATGGGTTCTTCTTCTAAACCATAAGAAAAAAAAATCTAATAGCTGCTAGAGCAGAAATATTTCTATTAATGCTTCTATTACTCTGTACTTTACATGCTGCTGATCCTATTTGTTGTTCATGTTTTAGTCACCCAGACATATGTATTTCCAATTTCAAACCTGTGTGAGTGAAAAATAAACATTTTAAGATTAGTTTAAAATGCTTTTAAGATTATGAACATACTGTCTATTGCCTGAAGTTCATTGTTGCTTAGATAGATAAAAGTATCCACTCAATCTATTCCCACTTACTTAGTAACCAATTATTTGCTCTAGACTAAATGGATTAGAATCCTTCATTGATGAAATTTTGGTTTTATCCTGAACCTGTTAAACATGGAGGGATTAGAGCGAGATACATTTGACAGTGAGCAAATGGCATCTTAAAATCATAAATGAGTCATTACAAAAAAATCTCCACTTACAATATGAAGTGCAGTGATTAATTAAAGATGCAGTTTTAACTTATTTATAGCCATTAAAAAAACATACTGGTTTTAACACAAAATAACACGAGCCAAGTCAGCCAGGGGAGAGATGCTGGCAGCCTGAGACCTGAGGAGCAGGCGATGTGACAGTGCCAACCGGGATCAGTGAATGCAGGCCACCCTTGAAACCTTTGGAGAAGTTGACGGAAGCAAGAGGGTGGAAAGGGGTGGCTCTGGTGTCCCTGCCAAGATCCCTGTCATCTTGCTCACCTACAGACAGTTCAGGGGTGTGAAAGCCCCATCTCAGTTCGATGGCAGGAAACCTGTGTGCGCTCGCTCCTCAGCTCCGGAGCAGGCGGTGGGGAGCTTGCCAACTGGAGAGCCTCCTGCGGGTGAGTCAGCCCTACCTCACCTCGGGGAAAAAGACGACACGGGTGAGGGAGAGACAGCAGCAGCTCAAGCGCAGATTTCTGCAGGCTTTCCCCTCCTTCCAAACTTTTGATTGCTGATGGCCAGATGTGGGCCTGGCAGGTGTGGTTTCCCGGAGCCGGGGCAAATAAAGGCAGCGAGAGGCAAGGTGAGGTTCATGTGCTAAGCTGGTGAGCGGAGTCTGCAGTTCCCCGGGCTGGTCTGGCTGTGTGAAAGGCTGCTGAGCAGCTCTCCTCGCCCGGGGGTCCTGCGTGCTCACACCATGCTCCAGCCCCGCAACCGCCAGCTCTGTCTGCAAGGCAGCCTGCACTCAAGGCAGCCTGCACTCAAGGCAGCCTGCACTCAAGGCAGCAGTCATCCCCCCTGTCCTGTGTGAGTGGCTCAGGAGCTACAGACAGTTCCTCCTCAGAGGAGTGCCGTAATTTACCCTTCAGAAGGGGTCTGGTCTTGATTTGAAGACCTCGGGAGCTGGAAAATCTACCATTGCCCTCAGTCGTTTGTTTGAATGGTGGTTTCTCTCCCTGCTAAATCAGTACCATATTCTAAGGGGAATTTCTCTGGCTTTCCCGTCGTGGATTTGTTTTTGTTAGGCTTTTCTCTTCTGGGTGAAAGTCCTGGGTCCTGAAGGGCTTTTTTTTTCCCGCTCTGAGGTAGCTGTTCCGATGAGATGAGTTTTCTTGAACTGAGGTCTTGGTGTACACCAAGGCTGATCGTGGCTATTTCAAGGAAAAAAAATCTGCTTTGGTTAGTGACAGAGGTCCTCTTGTACTCCTCTGAGAGTGCATCAAGATAATGACAGAAAGAGAAGCTTTTTAATAAAAATGTCATTTGCTTCTTGTGCGCCGCCTTGTGTCCCTGTTTAAGTTACATACCTTTGCTCTGTGTATATGCTACGTAATAGTAGCTTTTTGTCTCATCTTACTAACCATGAGAAATGACATGTCTTGGCATGGGGTGAAGATCTCGAATGCAATGTTCTCAGAAAAGAGGCTTTATTTTTATGACTAATCTTAATCAACAGTGTAATTTGCAAGAGCAGAAATGCAGGTAGTGTTCACTAGTGAATTCTTACCAGATGGAGTGCAGGAGAGGCACAGGGTGAGTTAAACTTTCCTGCCAAGACCAGGAGAACTGTGGGGCTGCTGTAAGAGCAGGGATTATGGGACCACCATGAATAGTAAGGGACCTGGGTCAGCATAGATAGGGCTCCTGAAGTCTGAGAGAGAGGTCAGGTGCCTTCTGATAAAAATCAGAGCCCTACTGAAGTAAAACAGCCATTTTTCCTCCTTAAAGTAGCTCAGAGATCCAGGCACAAGGAAGATATTGGCAAGGGAAGATCAGAGGAGATTTCTCCTTTGTCTCATGCAGTGTTTTCAAATGTGAGTGAGAATAATAGAAGGAGATTTTGTAGTTCTGTAGCAATGTTTGAAAGCTCTTCATGCTCTGGCACTGCCAGGGCCTGGCATGCATCACCCGTTTACCTGGCTGAAACCCAGGTCAGCTCCTTTGCTGGCGAGAGCTGCTGTGAAGCGAGCAAGAACTAGTGAGAATGAGCCTGATCTGAGCTACTGAAGCAAGACCAAGGATGAGTGTGCCCTGCAGAGGACCACGGCAGGTGACTCTGAGGGCTCCATGCCGTAGGCGTGGGGAGGTTTCCAGACCTGCTCCCATTACAGCACGGACCACAACCTTCCTGAGACAAGAAGAGCTACAGAAATACAATCACCCCTGTGTGGACCCCTCCAGAGGAAGACACCAGTCTCAGTCTTGTCGAGGTGTGGTCAGCAAGCCTGTGCCTGCTTGTTTCTTAGCCCATGTGCTGCAGGTCTATAAAGCTCCTGTTTGAATGGATGTGCTTCATGCCACTGTAGGACCGCGAAGCACAAAATTAAATGCTGGCATTACACCAAAGGGCAACCACTCCCAGAAAAGCTGTTTTCTATTGCAGTTCTTCTCATCTGTTTCATATCACGCTTCTCTGTGCACTGCAGAGCTATTAAGGTGGCATGAGACAGTGTTGGAGGTAGTCACGGCCTCCTCAGACACCCGAAACTCAGCTGACCTGTTTTGTCCGCCATTGCAGAAAGAGATTGCAGCTCCTCTGTCCTACTTTGTCACAGAGCTTTTCTTTTGTAAGGATGGAAGTGGGAGAAAGGCTGCCGGATGGACATCATTCAAGGTTGTATAAGCTGGTATGATGCTGAGAGTAACAGAGCTGCTGTCACAGCCTTGGGTCATCTGCTCCTGGGTTGAAATAATTGAGCAACCTGAGCGTGAATGTCAGTGCCCGAGCAGCAACAGCCACCATGATGTCCCCAAACACCGCCAAACACACAAATAGACTCAAGATGTGACCTCTCCGTGTCCCGAGTTTGACCGGATCAGTAGGAGCACACAACCTTGGCTTCTTGTCTTAACAGACCGTTCCTTGTTCACGCAGCCTTGGTCCAGCTCTACCATGTGATGAGAGAACATGCTACACTCATCACAGTCTCAGGTATGATCAGAAATGACCAGAAGAAGTGTTTGGCATATGTTACCCCTCAGGGGAGGAGGACAAGACACAGCAGATTGGTCTCATGGACATGAAGGGGACTCTTGCCAAGAAAGCGGAGTAGGACATGACCAGCAAATGCAGTCCTTCACCACAGGGTCCAGCCACTAGTTTCACAAACTGACTAAGTCTCTTCTGTTTGTGTTTAAAGGCTGTTGCAGAATACCATTCCCTTAATGGGTCTATTTTCACAAGCCATTTAGCATCATTTGTTCTGTGTCAACATTGTCCTTTCATTTAGTTTCCCCCACCCAGTGTCCTCTTCTGACCTCTGGTCACCCATCACCCAATACATTCATAGACAGCAACTGCACCTCCTGCAAGCCAGGTGTCACCGTGCCAAGCCCTGTCCTATCATGGGACATCTGTGGCTGGCTGATACTGAAATGACGGACAAGCTTCTTGTCTCTAGCCAGCTTGTTGTCTCCAGCACTTGCCTGTCCAGCGTGGGGCTGCAGGCCCTGGCTCCGACCCAGGCTGTCTCACCGCTGTCACTGCAGACCTGGGCCATCCAGCAGCGCCTCATGCGTGTGTCCACTGCTGAGGTGGTGTGGTGGGCTCTGCAGTGGCCATTTGAGTACCCCTGGCAGCCCTCTAGTCATGTCAATCACCTGTGGACCATCCCCCTGCCGTGGGATGGGGTGAGCAGGGCAGGCGTGGATCCACTCTGTCCAGGCTTCTGCCTGCAGAGCTGGGGGTCCCCCATCATGACGCCACCAGTCCCCGTGTGGTGGTGCAGGCGCAGCCCTGTCCCACCAAGCACTCCGACGGGCTCTGGCAGCATGCTTCAAAGGCAAAGCTCATCCCTAGAAGAAAGAGAAGTGCTTGCAGCTGCCCCAGTAATGAATGGCTGGGACACAATCCAGCACGAAGGCAAGCCCGTGCTCCAGCTCTTAGAAAACTTCCCTGGCACACAGGGAGAAAACGAAAATTCCCCATGCAAGTGAGGTAACGAAAGACACAACAAGCAGCTACCAGCAAGAGAAGCACGTGCGTTAATCACAACCGACTTGGAAGGTAGCTGGAGTCATTACCTTCTCTCTAAACACACAGAGGTGACCAAACACGGGCTGTGAGCACACAGGACACAAGCCATGGTACAATGCCCCAGTGGAGGCCAGCTGCTCTCTGCGGGAAACGAACCCCAGAATAACGTGCAGAGACAAACAGCGTCATTCAGCCCTACGTGACCAGGGGCTCTGGCTACCCTGCCCAGGTGGCTGCGGCGCCTGGAGCTGACGCTAAGTTTGCATGCTGGAGAGCGGGTACGGCTGTGGGGCTGAGGGAAGTAAGTCCACCTGTGCCAGCCGGCTGAGACGCTGTCTCTGCCCTGGCTAGGGACAGTCCGCACCAAAAGGAGGGAGGGGCTGCAAGCAGGCTTCTTCCATTAAGGGTTTTACCTCTTCTAGCCTCTTGCCCACCATGCTGAGCTGGGCCGTGCAGTGCTGCCTCAGGGGAGATCAAGAAATGAAAGACTTGGGAAAGAACTGCTGCTGCTATAAATCCACAAAGCTTTAGGGGCTTCTTCAGGCCTCCCATCCTTTTAAATCCACAGAGGACTAGGCCCATGACATTTTAGTGGGTGCTTTTTTTCCTCTGGCTAACTTCTGCTGTCGCTGTGTATGGCCATGAAGCTCTCTCAGCCTTTGACAAGACCCTCCACTCTTCTAGTATCTTGTGTGTTGTAACTCAAAGGCCCTGGGAGTTCTTCCTCTTCCTTGTCTTTAGGAACATGTGCGTGGCTGCCGGGTGAACGTTGCCTTCATAATTGATGGACATGGTCTTGGCAATCTCCTTTTTAAGAGCCGTTCCTTGTCACATAAATATCATCTATCAGTGCCCGTTGTCTTTATAGCAATCTTGAGCAAACAGTTTTATTTCCAATCAGGACATCACACATTGATCTAAACACTCATCTGTAATGGATCAATTTACATTAGGAGAGCAGTATCGTGGCACTGCTGTTCATTACGTTGAAAGAAGTATATGTTTAGTTACAGTCTAAAATCAATTAAACAGCCCTGTGCCTTTTGCTGTGAGGAAGTCAACAAACCAGTCTGTCTTGGACAATTATCCAGCTACAGCTCCTTTTAAAAAAGGGGCTTCCAGCATCATCCCCTTCCTCTGAGCTCTCGGCTTCTCCCTCAGAGACTTCTGCGATGTTTTGCTTGTTGTGCAGTCTGGTAAAACACTCCACGCTGAAACACACACAAGAGAAATTAAAGCAGTCTTGCTGCTGTGGTTGTGGAGGGGGCTTTCTCAGGGCCAGGAAGACTCGTGCATCCAAAAGGGAAACCTGCACGTTCACCAAAAGGCTGCCTGATAACACCTGATGGTCTAGGTGGGAGATGCTGAAAAATGTAGGCGAGGCGGTTGATCTCCTAGTGGCGTTGATTTCAGGGGAGGGAAAAGGAAGAATACGGAGGCGGGGAGGAATTTGTGCTCTCTTGCCTTACTGCAAGAGGAAAGATCGCAAGGAGTGCTGGAGGCTTTCTGACAAAGGGAACATCATTTCAGCTGGTGATGTAGCTGCAGAGAGTAGGAACCTGCAATTTCAAAAGCAAAGCACGCAGGGGAACTGCGGGGCAAGGCAATGGTGGGGTGTGAGGAGCAGGTCTCTTGGGGCTCAGGAGGATGTGGCGGTGGCAGGTGAAGGTATTATCTGCTCCAATCCTCTGGCAGAAGTCAGTGTCCTCAACGGCAGAAGGGAGCATGTGTTTGTGACCTGCCTGCTATGTGCTGTCACCACAGCAGGGCCAGTGAGCAGCTCGTCTCTGGGCTGCCATGCCCGAGCACCAACTGGCTTCTGCCTTGTCTTACCTTTTCATTACAAGCACAAAACACTGCTGCAATGCTAATAATAATAATGAGAAGGAAGGAATAGCAGATATTACAAAGCTTATTAAGAAATTGATCTTTGTTTTGTTCTTGAATAAAGAGGCAGACCTTGACACTACTGAAGCCATTCACTTAATTGGTTATTGGCTCTCTTGAGTGATTATATCCACCCTGGTTCCACCAAGTTCAGC
>NW_010423272.1:27696-29185 GCF_000710305.1 Buceros rhinoceros silvestris
AGGTTTTGTGCTGGTCAATTAGCCTTTGGCATCTGGGAAGGGAAATGCTTCATGCAGTTTTTCTCAGAGCCTGTTTGTGTAGCGTAAGGGGACTGAGCAGGAGAGGTTCCCCACAGGGAGCAGGAGAACTTATTAGCCCTCACGGTCTGAATCCTGCTCTTGAACTGGCACCAAAGGGCATTTTTGCCTGTGCCCCAGCCCTCTGAAAAAGTGGATGCTGTTAAGGGGAAGGATCTGCCCTAGGGACTGCAGTGCAGGAGGATGGCCAAAGCAAGCGGGTTTTTGGTGGACTGCAGTAATTTCCTCCAGCGTGACCTTTGCCCAGTGCATACTGGGGTCTGGTTCTCCCGCAGGCTGAGCAGTGCCAGCAGAGCCTGAACATTGGCTTTTTTGCTGGCTGTGCAGATGGATGCCCTGTCGCTTGGTCACAGTTGGTCTCCATACTCAATAATCACCACTGCTCCCATTCCTTCAGCATTACCAGGGCTATGCAGCGCTCAACAGCTGACGCCATTTAGTGGCTTTTCCTGCAGAGCGCTGGGTCCTGCCTTCACCACTATGGCTTGCCAAAGGGCTCCAACACTTGCGTTGCTGTGATGCAGACCCTGTAATAATAGTTGGTTACATTCAGAGAATTTAGTTCAGATTTTAAAACCTCATCAAATAGTTAATGACTGACTATTTCAACACAGCAGTTCCTGCAAGACTTGGGAGAGAAGAGAGAGGGAGATGGAAAAGTTATTCATGTCCCATCTGTCTGGAATGCTTGTCCCCTCCCTCCCACCCACTGAGTCACTTCCTCCCTTTATATCTCACTTAAAATTTTTCCTTTCCCCTTTAGCTTATGATTAACAGGCACTCACCCTCTGCAAATTGTTTCTTTTTCTTTTCCGATGCAATGTAAGTTAGGGTTCTATGGATAAAGAGAGCACATTGCCTTGCAAATGCATGTGTGGGGTGAAATACAGTATATACTGCATATATGGCCACGCAAACAAACACATCAGCCACTGCACTATCCAGCTGGTGATCCAGCCTTCCAAAGCCAGCTCAGGAACTTGCAATGCACTGCAGTGGTTAGTGTGTCCCTGCTGCCCAAAACACAGTGGTAAGGTGCGCACGGAGGGCTGTGTCTCTTAAACTGTGAGAGGGAACTGTTTTAGGGCAGCAGCTACCAGCTCTAAGATGGGTTCACTCAGATCTGGGACCTGACCCAGGTGGGTGTGTGGGATGAGGCCACTGGTTTAAATGCCTCAAGGTGTGTTTGTGAGGAGGTTTGGCTAGTCCCGCTCACTGCCTTGCTGCCAGGGCTTAAGAGAGCTCTCTTTCAATTGGTCAGTGATGAGGGGCTGTGGAGGAGAGGGTCGTGCAAGACAAGAGAAAGAGGTGGTCTCCTGGGCAAGGAGCTCTGCAGGCTGTGGGTATGTGCTGACCTAGCACAGCAAACAGGAGCAAGTGGACTACTTACAATCTTCTGATGGAGGAGCAG
>NW_010423272.1:29279-35529 GCF_000710305.1 Buceros rhinoceros silvestris
ATGGTTGCAGAAGAGGAGCATGCTGGTGGGTTCATGCTGGAAGCATTCAGAGTGAGGAGGAGGAGCCTGGGTTCTTTGTGAGCACTTAATTGTGTGAGGTGGTGGCGGTGGGTCCATAAGCTGTGAAATAGATGAAGGCTTGAAAGGGGAGCTTGAATCTCCTTGAACAGGTTATTTGAGTTACTTGAATTTCCCAATGAAGGGAAAGAACATGAGGTCCCGTGTTACATACTGCAGAAACCTTGTACGTGTTCTACCTGCTTCAGCCTTCTTGCACATGGCTCAAAGATAGGACACTTCATCTACTTGGCACCTGTACTGTGTGGTACAGGGAAGTTTTGTTGCTCAGGAATGTCAGGGTGACAGTACTCAGAAAAGCAAAAATGAATAATCATTTTTTTTTCCAAGACAAGCACTTGAGCATCTATATTTAGCTGGAGGATTTTCCACCCCAGAGAGACACCAGCATCACTGTATTCAGCTACTAGTTGCCATCTTCTTTTGTAATCTCCTTTTGTAACAAGATCTCACCAGCTTTTCTGGTTCCCATCAGTTGGCCATAAGATGGTGGATGATGCTATAACCTGGATAGTACGTCCACTCTGGGTTGCACTGAAGGCTGAGGCACAGATGTGTCACAGAGCCTCTGCAAAGAGCCAGCTTGGCTCCTGCGGGAGGCTTTAGCTGTGTGCGGGTCCTGCAGAGAACTGGGCTGGCTCAGTGCCAGCCTCCCAGCCAGAAGCTCGCTGCAGGGGTGCCCGGGTTGTCTCTGTGCTGGGCTGGCACTGATCCATCTGTGCTTTTTTTAGCTCTGACTGTGTCCTGTGAAAGTAGCTGTCCCATCCCCAGACCTGTGCGTTATGCAGAGCTGGGACTGGGCTTAAGAGTCATGGCCAGGCCTCTGAATACTTGGTATCTGAGAAGTGTCTTCGGCTTATACGTGTGGGTGATGGTGCAGGTGGGCTGAGACAGATCTAGGAACTGAGGGGGGGCCTTTATTTTGTGTAACTTCACAAATCACGGACCTGTGTGCACTGAAACCTCAGTAGCTTCCCTTGAAGAGCAGAATACAAGGGTCTTGTGGCTCTTAGAACACCTAACAGGAGTCTGTAAAATGGCCAGTGAATTTTATTGCATTTGTGGGAGACTTGATGGGGCCAAGGATGGCATGCTGTGTAACTGGAGGTTGAATAACCACTCGTGCTGGTGGTTTTGGGTGGTTTTTCAGAAGGGAAGTTTGATAGTTCACTCCCCCACACTTTCACTCTGGTGGGTAGCTATGCATTCTTCAGAGATTTCTTCTCCCAGCTTATCTTTGGAAGCAATTTTACACACACGCATGTGGGGACAGTATAGCTGCCCTTGCAGTATGTATTACGGGACAAATGAAATTAGCATTTCACTCTCCCAAGAGCAACCTTTGGAAATAAGACAATACCCTCAGTTGTTTATTTCCCTGAGGTATTAATGATTAACTCTGAAAAGAAAAGTAATTCTTCTACCTGTCCTATGTAAACTTTCACAGCTCTGTGCAGCCGTGGATATCTTTAGGTAGTACATGGCTTGCAAAAAGCTAAGCTTTGTGATGTTACTGTGCAGATAGATTTGGCTGCTGGAGAACTACTTCAGCCTAAGGTTTTAGTGCTGCCAGCTGGCAGAAGTATTCATATATGTAAAACCTTCAGCTGAGCCAGAAAAACCTGAGTTCAAATCTCTTGCCAGGGATTGTAGGATGGAATGATTAACCTGATTTTATGTTTTTGGATAACTATCAAGTGCCCGAATATTTATAGTAATAAATGTCTTCCATATGTGCTGATACTGCATCCATGGAGCGCTGTAGCATGATACAGTTATTGTCTTACTTGAAGATGCTAATTATAGCTAATCCTATAGGCACGTGAATCGGGAAACACTGGCCCAGTTTCCGCCAGCTTCTGTGAGATGCATCTGACTTTGCTCATGTGAGAAATGCAGGTCAGCAGAGAGCTCAAGGCAAAATTCCAAGAGTGCTGGGGATCCCGAGCTCCCTTTTCAGGAGGGTTACATGCACTTGGTATTTAAGCACTTAAAGCTGCAGTGGTGGGTGCTTTACCAGCTTATACCTTCTGAGACTTACTAGTAGGTGCCTGGATGAATCTTGAAGTGTCAGGATGCCTCTGAAAATAGTCTCAAACCTACAAGCCATTGTGATGTAGCCCTGCGATTCTTCAAGCCAAAATCGGCAGGGGGCTCTTAAGTTCCTAAATTCATTCGGTGCCTACTAGACTGGTGCAATAGCTGTGCTTGGAGCAGTGCTGGTGCCTGTTGGGCTGACTCAGCGTGGTACTGAGGATGCTCAGCCTCTGCAGAGATAGTACCTTTGCTGCAGAGCTAGGGATGGGGTGGCTCACCGGGTCAACCTCCTAAACACGCCTTAATGTAATGAAACCTCTGTAGAACATGATTGTAGAGCTACCCTCCAGTTAGTTAGAAAAAGCAACAGAGGAACTGTATGAAGGTTATAGTGTTGTAATAAGAAGGCTATAAAAACAGAGAAAGAGAGGCTAAACCAGTGTTCCAGAAGTTTTCTCTTCCCTTGAAACAGAGGTAAGCCCGCCCAGACGTCTTCCTTTTAAATACTGCCTACTGCATCTGTTTTAAACCAAAAATAATACCTTTTGATTGGAAATGCTTCAATAACATTATTTGTGCATTTTATTGAGGCAGAGGTTGCAATTATTAGAGTCACCAGGAATTTCAGACATTTAAAACTGGCCTTTATTTCTCTGGCGTAAACCACATCCCCACGCAATTATTCTTCTATCTACATGCCTTCAAACCGTTCCTAAACCAGATCTGACATTTGTTGCTGGTGGTCCTTCTTACAAGCCGGCCCTTGAAATGAACACGTGGGGCTAAACAAACTCCAAAGAGGCTGGGCTGGTCCCCGGGGATGCCGTGGGAGGCAGAGCTGGTGCAGGGGGCAGCGTGCAGCCCTCAGTAGATCCTGTGGCTCTGTGCAAGCTGCTGAAAGTCTGGCCAGGTACTGTAGCCTGGGCGCTGCAGAACCTGAAAGAACAAGGAGGATGGTTTGTCTGGTCATGGAAACTTTCTCTTCAGCCACGTGATCTCTTTATAGCTTCACTTTCAGCTGGCTTCTTACCAGGAAGCAGACAACTGCCTCTTTGGCAGAGAAGGGACTGGGCTCAACAGCCAGAATGCCCTCCGCCCAGTGTGCCCTCAATGTTGCCCCCTAATCTTTTCAGCAAACGTTTTTGGAACTTTAATTAAAAAACTGAAGCTGCTTAGTGGCCTCAAAGGCCTGAGAGTCTTTCTGGCCTCTCTACATCTTCTGCTGGCAGTGCAGGGGTTAGGCATGTAAGTGCTTTCAGTTTCAGTGTCTTGATGCTTCCAGCACAGCATAAACAAGAATTTGGGTCTAAAAGTCTGTTAAAATCGTGACATCAATGAGAACAACAAACCGTGAAGCCAAAGGAGGTGCCCATCGTACAGCCTAGCTTGGGATGCAAGGAGGTGAAATTTTGTTAAGGAGGTAACTTGAGGCAGCAGTAGTAGAAGAGGAATCTTTCTCGCCTGGCCAAGACAGTTGCAGCATCTGCGTATTTAAATCTCTAGCAAATACTTGCTGGCTTGGAGGGAGCAGGATTAGTGTCGTGGTGGAGTGCAAGGATGACAGCCACGACTTCTGTCCTCTGCTGTCTGTTACTGTGTGGATGTGTTTTCCCCCAGCTACTCTGTAAGAAGAGATGCTGAAGAAAGGCGGGTGATCCCTCAGGATGCTGGCATCCCCAAACAGAGAAGCAGCTGCCATCTTGCCCCAGGAGCCTTGTCTGTAGCATTTTGATTCTGGGCATGCACTCCTCCAGGGTCTGGGCTTTCGTGACCTGTCTGAAGTGTGTGTGCCCTCTCTCCCTTTACCCCAGCGTAGCAGCACGTTGACTGCTGTAAAACCTCAACAATTCTCAGGAAAAACACTGTTCGTGCTTATTCTCCTGGTGATGGTGAGCCTGCAGTAAGGAAGGAGCAGAGCAAAATACAGTGAGAAAAGGTGAGTCTCAGGCTGTTGCTCATCTGAGGGCAAGCAGGTTCCTGGCAAGAGTGTGTGTGCTTGTACTTTGAGGCTTTTGTCTACGTAGCAGGCCAGGTCCTGAGCGCACTGTCAATTAGGGGCAGCAATTCAAAGTGATTCGCAGCAGATTACGCCAGCCTGTCTCTCGATGGAGCACGCTCTGGTCCTGCGCCTGCAGGTGCTGCACAGCCTGCCAAGCCTGGAGCTAGCCCGCAGTTATGCTGTCAGCCTTGCTTAGATCTAATGCTTTATGACAACTGTCTACCTGTAATGTGATAATGGGCTGAAAACCTCTGCAAAATTGATAGGGTCTCTGGCAAAGGAGGAGTGGCAGGCCTGATCTTTCTTCACATCCATGTGAGCTGCAAAGATTTCTTTGCAGCTGGGAGGCCTGGCCCTTTGTCTGTCCCCGACAAGAGGGGTGGTTATCTTGAGTCTGTGAAGCTGCTGGCCTCCTGCTTTCTCCCAGTGCAGAGGGAATCAACCTGTTGTGTTTTCAGGCAACTTAAATCGGATGTTAACTCTGAAACATAAGATACTGTTGGCTTCTACCTCCTAGGGCTTCCTGCGTTCCCTGCCTCTACTTTTCTCTCCTCTATGGAGAAAATAATCTTCTGCCTTGAAGATGTTTCTGGGGTTTATACAATAATTTAGTTAGGTTAATTCCTAAAATATGAGTCGTTGTCTAGAATCGTTAACATGTAGTGTTCTAAAAGAAATGATGCTTAACATTGTGTAACACAGCCTGTACAGAAGGGGCCAGACTCATACCTACCTTTACTGGTGGGTTTCAGGAATAGCACCAGTGCTAGACCGGGTGACAGTTGGCCTAAAAAATCCTGATGCAGTTTCAAACCCTCCAAATTTGCTGCGCAGGTGAAAACTCTGTAACTGGCGAGTTGCAACCATGGGAGAGATGGTCTCCCTTGCTCAGGAGAGGCCCAGGCACGTTCCCTGTTTATAAACGTGTGAGTTACAAACCCTTCTCCCTACATTCCCTAACACACGTGATGGCACAGCACCGTCACCATCTTGGTCTAGTTTTTGGCACGCTACTCAATGGCAACAAAACCTATTTTCACAGCTAAAGTGTTGTCATTTTAGCTCGTTGCAGCTTTAGTTTCAGCCTGTCCTTTTCCAGCTGCCCGGCCTCCATCCCAGCCTGAACAGGGCATGAGGTATTGGCAAGGCAGGTGCTTGCACAGGGACCGCAGAGCAGCTGTTGTCTCTGAGGTATTTTGGCTGTATGGCTAGTGCAGATGGGGGTGACTGCTGTGGACAAGTGCCAGGTCCTTTGGGGAGGGAACAGGGAGATTGACCCTCAGGTCCAGCCCTCTCCTTGGATATGCTGCTGTGAAGCCAGGACCCAGGTCTTAGGGCTGTGGACTGTGCTCTCAATATCAAAGTTCCTTCTAGAGAAAACAGGGATGTTTACACAGCGCACAACTATCCTAATGGCCATGTGATAATTAAGAGGCCTGAGGCTGCAGGATAAACTCTTCCCTACAACCTTCTCATCTTCCAGAGCGTAGGCCCCTGTGGTAGCTCTGACCCCCATGCCATTCACTGCCACATCTGTGGGCTTATCATGCTTCTTAAAGAGACCGTAAACCCATTAGCTCTGGGTAAATGATCCCTGGGCTGTCTTTAGAATAATTAAAACCACAAGGCAAACAGTTACTCTGGACTATCAGCAGCATATCAACAGAACTTGTGCCTTGAAATGTGTGTTCAATTTCTGTTATTAAAAGGCGCAGAGCCATATGTGAAACGTTATCACGCATCTTTGTGAAATTAGCAGAACTATTTGAACAACCATTTTTGTCTCTATCAAAACAGTGCTGCATTATTATTATTTTTTCATACTTTGTAGGAAGGTGAGAGAGCCTTTGGAAAGCAGGAGAGCTCAGGCAGGCAGTCTGGCTTCCGTGGCCCCTGACTGTCTCTGTTTGCTGTGCAAAGGTAGATGCTATCTGAGAAGCCCAGGCAATGGTGGTCATAAATGGGGGAAGAGATGCAAGATGAAGAGTCCTGTGTTGCTTTTAATCCTCAAATCCAGGAGACTGTTGGTTTTCTCTAAGTCCTTAATTGTTCTACTTGGAGTGAGGCTTTCACAGTACTTAACAAATTCAATTCCCATTAGGGTCAATATAAGTTTGACCTTTGATTCAGTAGGGA
>NW_010423272.1:35624-53642 GCF_000710305.1 Buceros rhinoceros silvestris
GGGAAAGAAAAAGACCGATGCTGAGTGCGCTTTTAAATTTCCACCACTTATGGTTAAGAACGTATGTTAGAAAAGTAGTGTCACTTCTGATTGCTTCTGAATTTTCAAAATAACGTTAGACCTTAAAAAAAAGTCCTTGGTTTCTTGAACTGGCTTTCTGAAACTGGCACTAAAACCACTAAAGGGCAGAGTTTTCTGGTGGAAGGCAGAAAGAAAGAGGAGCTGTTTCTTATTAATAGTGACCAATAGCTGTGGGCAAGGTCAACAGGTGGCATAGGGCCAGGCTTGAAGGAAAACATGGTGTGAAGTGTTTTGCCGTTTAATGGACACTTAAAAAAAAACCCCAAAGCTTCCAAAACAAACAAACCCGAAAGTTATTGATCTCTTTGGCAATTGGCACTAGCGTACAAGTCCATGCTGTCAAGCATGTGCTTTTAGTGCTGGCTTTGCATGGCATACAGAGGATTTTTTAACGTGTGTATGGACATAGCTGGGGTCTTTTTTGTGTCTGTCTGGTTTTTTTGCATGTCCGGTTTAAAGGGATGAGCGAGGTGATATTTGGAGATGATGATCATTAAAAAAAAAAAACCAATGCTTCTTGCCAGGCCTAGTTATCGGCCAAATGGATTGAGATTAGGCAAACAAAACTGAAATAAACATGAAACCAGTTGATTTAGTCAGCTTAGTCAAATTGAACAACAAATCCCTTGATCGTCAGAGCTGAATCAGCAAATATTAAAAAACCCAAAGCCACTCAACCCTACACTTACAACCCACTTGAGGTTTTCATGCTGACAACCTAGTCACTAAGTATAAATGGTCCTCCCACTACTGGTTTGTCTGAGTCTCGGGTTATATTCAGGGATATGACTGCATCATTAGCCTTGCCATCTTAACTTGTTTTCTTTTTTTGAACTGAATAAATACATTGGAACTTCTTTACTGCGCCAAGTATTTCCGCTAGAAGATGTTCTGAAGGATTCGTGTTATAACAAACATGTGAAGGATTTCTGATATGAAAGTCTTGCTTATATTAATTTTTTAGCTTCAGAGTGAGATTAACATTGTTCTAAAACTGCTTAAAATCTAAACCCATATGCCTCTGAATGTGCAGTGGCCAGAACTACAGGTTCTTGGTACATCTATAATCTACACAGTAGGTTTAGCATACACAGTAATGTGCAATATGAGCACTGATTACACAGACTCAGCTCTTTTACTTAGTAATGTAGAGCAGGGGCTTTTCTCTTTTTTTCTGAAGAGCTCTGGATCCTGACTGAAATTTGACATGTTTTGGTTTTCTGAGAGGATCTTTTGTGGATTATTTTAGAAGCAGCTCTCAAGTGCCTGGAGTTTGTGTGGACTGAGATGAAAAACAAGGAGAGAAGCTTCAGAATTAGCTGTTCAACTATACTGGTGTATTAACAGCTGCTAATGTGCAGTTTCCACTAGTAAATAAATGTGTAGTTGTTTTACACATTAGGATTAAGTCTCTTTTTCTCTGACACCTTATGCAGTGCCAAATGCACAGAATTTAGGTTTTCTGATACCTGGAAAGGGAACTGAACAAAAATGCTTTCAGAGCGACTTCTAAGTCCACAGCAAATAGCACCTGGAACTTATATGAAATAATACAATAAGCTGCAAACACCTCTCCAAACCCAAGTTATCACTGTTAGCAAAATTGTAGGTGTGTTTTGGGGTGGCAGAGGGCAATAAACAACTGGAACACCATTACTTTGTGTTAGCTCTGGAGTCTCAGCAGCCGTTAGGAGGGACAGAAGAGCTGTCTGAGCAGTGGTCACATAAAAGGACAAGGCCTTAGCAGGATGCTGCAATTCCAGCCTTAGAGAAATACGAGGAGAAGGGTCAGTATGGAGATAAGGAAAAATTCACTAATCTCTTTATCCTATGATAAATATCTACCTTCCTTCTGTTATATGACCTTGCTGGGTACTTAGGCAGTGGAACTGGGAATAGCTGCAGAAGAACGAATGGGTTGGGAGAAATAACGTACATGCAACATGACTTCCTGTGGTCTATGGATGCTACTAGTACGGCGCTGTCGCTCATTTAGCCTGCACAAGGTGGCATTTGCTCTGGCTGTGTTGCCTTAACACGGGCATCTAGGAGGAACCACTTCATTGATGCATCCCTTATAGGACTTATTCAGTGCCTGAAATATAGAATAATATAGCTTCCAAGACCTGAGGGTGAGATGTGGGGCAAAGTTAGCAGAGGCTGATAAGCTGCTGTTTGGATCTGATGGCAGTGCAGATACTAGGCTAGGCTGGAAAACTGCCCAGCGTGCTGTTGCAAGAGACCTGTAACTCACACGCGACCACTGCATGTAGCTTATCTCTGAGAGTAACAGGAATGTGACAAACCTCATCTCTTTTCAGTTGTTGCAGGCTCTTGGTCTTTAGCTCCTTACAAAGCTGTGATAGTCCCTTAATTAAAGCTCCCAATTATGCATTTGACAGAGATCCTCAAGGCCAGCAAGCTGTAATGCTAAATGCCAATTGATTATGGAATATCTCTGCAACTTTGCAGCCCTGTGATCCACCCCATACCAGTATTACAGTTGGATGTCTTCTGCAATTGTGTATAATTGGTGTCTTATTAAATCTACAGCATCCCTGTTAAATTATGTGCTGTGTGTAATAGTTTCTAGAGACCTGGATCTCGGTGTAAGTGCTGGGAGTGTAGAGAAGTGGAGATGACTTTTACTGGTAGCACCTGCAAAGGGAAGAAATGCTTAAACTTCATCTGGGGACACCAGGAAATCTTTTGGGCAAACAAATTATTTGAGATGCTCTAGCTGGGACAGCTCATGTGCAACAGGCCTGTGTTCAGGAGGGGTAAGTAACCAGGGCTGCCATGGGTGCAGTGAAAACACTGCTTTTAGCACAAATCCAAACCATAGCATGATACAAGCTACTAGGACAAAAATTAACTCTGTCCTAGCCAAAACCAGCATAGCTGGTTGGAGAGAAGAACATGTGGTTGCTGAACACGTGGTTGTCATGAAAAGCTTGGCTTCTCCATGGTTTTGCTTTGTGCATGCTGGTTACAGTCCAGATGACCTGCATCAAGCTGGCAGCCTGCTGTGTGAGCAGATGTGCAGAGCAGCTAGCTGGAGCTTGCTGTGAGTGAGTACTCACCCTGGGAGCAAATGAGCTGTACTCATTCTTTGTAGACCCACTAATTAGCCTAGGCAGAGCACCCTGCTGAGATGGCAGTTCTGCTTCAGGTCCCCAGTGATCCTGGGTATCTGCCCTGAACTGAGTTGTCTGATGCAGACATTCCCCATCTGCAAGTTGGTGGTGGAGTACTGGGCCTGGAAATGTTCTGTATGGCTGTATTTTGGGTAGCTGAGCATCAGTGGATGCTCAATTGATGTAACTTACTGTATTACATCTTGAACAACTGGCAAAAATGTATACATGTTAGAGCTGGACCCAAACCAAACTTCATGTCTGAGGGTGCCTATGATCTGTGGGAGTTCAGGTAAGAGTTTGAGGCACTAAGTGCTTTGCAATAAAGTCCTTTGAAAGAGTTTGGACTCCAGTGGAGGAGCTAAGAAGCATCCCACTCACCCCAAAACACTGTCAATTGTCACTGTCAGAAACACACTAGCAGGAGTTCTGCTTTCTCATTGCTGCTCAAAAACCTAGATGTATTTGTAGCTTTTGTTTATAGCTCTTTCTTGTATTTGAAGATGTTTCACCAGCTATTAACAAAAGAACCGTATCCCTGCTGAAGTCCTTGGCTGAATGTATGTTCTCCTTCTACACTTGGTTGTTTGGGGATTTGGTTTTCCTATACTGTTAAATCTTAAGGACTGAGTGCACCAGCAAGTTGCCAGGAGAACAAGTGTTTAGCCTGTACTAAATGTGAACTTCTCTTACCCCTGCAGATTCATGTAAAGCTTGGATCCTAAATTTGTTGCTGCTCCCAAGATACTCTAGCAAAATATTCCACTGAGTCAGGGAGGAAGCCCCACTTGCTCAGAGCTGGTGGTCCTTTTCAGTTGCAGTGTGACTTCTAGGTGAGCATGTTGGCTAGGGGACACACCTGCAGTGCAGCAGCCCTTAGTGCAGATGTGGCTCCTACCGACTTTCTGGTTTGGGGAGGGCACATGGAAGTCAAC
Organism: Buceros rhinoceros silvestris; assembly: GCF_000710305.1. NCBI lineage: Eukaryota > Metazoa > Chordata > Aves > Bucerotiformes > Bucerotidae > Buceros > Buceros rhinoceros. The sequence goes on from NW_010423272.1 coordinate 39,778, forward strand.
ACAGCCTGAGGAGATGGTTAGAAGTATAGTAACTAACAATGGAGAGTTCAGTGAGGTCCTGTCTGCAACCCTGTATCTGACTTGCTGATGTGGTCTAGCTCTGTGTGTGGATGATGGATGTGCCCCTGTACTCCCTGCAGCACAGATACTCCTGGGGCACTCCGTTAGTCCTCACGCTGGGCACCTGGCTGCCTGCACAGACTGCTTTTGAACCAAGATGTTGTTACAGATGCTATTGCATAGTCAAATTTCTCCCTCCTGTGTTGGGGTCCTTCCTACATCCTCAGAAGCTGGAGCTTCACAAATCTTTCCAAAATCCCTGCTTCAAACTCTGTGGTGGAGTTTTCTGCTGCCCACTTCCCATGCAGAGAAGAGGGAGGTTGTTATTACATTAGTCCATGTTGTCTGGCACGTGTGCGCTGCAGCCCTTAGCAACTCATAGCAGTTTCAGTATGTCAGAGTGCTGCTTGGTACAGGAATTTTGTAATGTCAGCCAGACAACGCCACAAGCTGGCAAGAGGCAGATTCCCCCAAGTGCCAGCTGGCACAGTGATATCCCTCGGGAAGCCAAGGCTTGCAGGTAGCATTTCTGCGGTTCACGGTCAGCAGGGTTTGTGTGGGACAGCCTGTCTCTCAGGTAGGTTCACAGGCTTGGGGAGAGGGGGGAAGTGGGCAACTAACCTGCTCTTCTGCTTCATGTTCCAGTTAGACTCAGATCCCCCATTTAGCAGGATACATGCTTTTAATGTTATTTCAAATTGACGGTCACAAATTATTTGCCAAGTGATTTACCCATATTCAATTGCACTTTAGACTTTCATACTCGCAAGTGAACATTGGTTTATTTACTATCTTCCAAAGGAGAAAAACAGAATTTAGCAGAACTTGCTAAATGGAGCAAATGAGGCTGCAATACATCCTTTCTCTGTTATATATTAATCTGGTGTTATTAAGTGTTAATTTAATGTATTGTATGCACAGCTGAAAGGGGCCAGGAAAAGTCTCTGTGTCAAACATGTAAATGGCTAGGGTTTTTTATTGGAATCATTAACTGCACTGCAGTTAAATCCTTTGTTTTTGTGGCTGGTTTAAATTAGCAAAATTGTAATTTTTTAAAAAAAAATTGGTTTTAGTACATATCAAAAGTTCGACAATAATTTGACTATTTAAAAGGCTTTGTAATTTTTAAAATGACATATTTTGTATGACATACTATGGCAGGCACAGTGTAGGCAGCCCATTGGTAATGACAGGCTTGCCTAGGCCTAGCAGACTGTGGAAATCCCCTGAGGAGTGATGCTGCGGGTGATGGAATTGCAGGATCCCCACCCATAGCACTGGAATTGCCCTTCCACTTCACACTAGCCTTGGCAGCAGTGGCATAGGCCAACCCCATGTGCTGCTGAGCCATGCTGAGAGGGTCTGTCCTCTTCCCTCCTCCCTACATCCCCAGGTGGCACTCAGCTACTTGGTCCTGCTTTTGATTCCTTGTTTCTTTCTACATACGCACTTGGCTGTTGCTGCCTTCCCCGTGTGCAGATGGGGCTGTCTAATAGCCCGCGTCTGTGGAACAAGCTAATTTAAAAACACACATACTTGTCTCTTATATAAATGTGCTTATGTCGTTCTGATGTGCTTTTACATGAAAGTTGAACAAGCCATCCTGAGTGCTGGGTAGGACAGGCCGCTGGGGTCTTATGGCTGAGGTTAAGATAGAAGCTCCTAAGCTGAATGTGTTGCTGGCTGGACAGCAAAGTACTTGCACAACCTTGGGAAAATCCTCTACAGCTCTTTTTCTGTCTCATTGTTGGGGTTTGGAGGTCTTAAATGTAAGATGTCTTGGTGAGGCACTTTCTGGAACTGATCAAACACTGAAATTGTGTACAGGCAATTGGGGGAGCTCAGAGCATTGTTGTGACAGGAGATTTTATAAGGATGATGGTGCAAGAGGTGGCTTATGTGCCTCCTCCAGAAGCATTGGTGTGAGTTTCCTCTGTCAGAGATCACCAGTGCCCGACAGAAGCTGCTCCTGCATATCTTCCTAAAGCAGCTGCCAGGGGAATAGAAAGGGCGGTAGAGGGAGCAAGGGGCAGAGAGAGAAAGAAATCACTCTCTTACACTGGGAGAGGAAATTTGAACAAGACCTAAAGCCAAATATCGTAATGGTTGCAGGTGGAGAAAAGATGATGTAGAACAAAATGTCCCTGTCCTTTCCTCGCCTTTCTGGGAATACTTCAAAAGGAATGAAATGGGCAATCAGTAAATGATTCTGCAGAATACATTCCTGACCTATCAGCAGTCAAATGAAATTACCTAAACAATTTAGAGATTAGGAGCATTACAGAGCTCTAACCCTTCCAGGAGGGAGGTACACCCACAGTTTGTATTTACCAGAGCACAAAAATACAATTTCTCTCGGTAGGAGATGGTAGGACCTTCCAGGCAGTGCCGGCTTCCCTTCAGGAGGATCTGAGGCTTGTGCAGAAGGCGCTCCTGAGGGCTGTGTTGGGCAGTATGGGTAAGGTCAGTGTTTCCAAGGTTTTACCAAAGATAGAGCCATGACAATGGCAGTAACTGGTGCCCCAAATAATTTCTAGGAACTCATGGAAAACATCTTTTCACAGAGCTGCTTGCTCTGTTTCTTAGAGGTTGTGGCCTCTAAGTTTCTAACACATAGATTGATGTTCAGAAATGTACCTAAATCTACCCTATTTCTATGCAACAATAACTCATGAAGAAGCTGTTTAAGTAACAGACTCCACGGAGCCTTCCTCCCGCACCGGAGAAGGATGTGGAAAGCATGACAACTCTGAGCTCAGACAGGTGCCGATCCCTGCAACAGGAGCTTGCAGGCAAAGCGTTTATGCACACCCTCACTATCAAAAAGGAGTTTTTCTTGAGCAAAGCCGTTACTCGTCTTTGTGTCTGAAGCCTTCAGGAAGGTAAGCTTGCTCCTGTCTCAGTCATGGCAAGTGCAGCCCTGTGGTAAGTAAAGGCCAGGCTTTCAAAAGGCTCTTTGGGACTTGCAAAGCCCGAAGGAGTCAGAAGTTGAAATGTTTGTGACATGTTGGGGATTACTCTTACTGCGTGATGCACCATTGCCCCTTTAATTGTCAATTCGGTTCCTGAAGTTTGCTCTAGAATCGGTGGAAGAAAATATGTGAAGGCTCTGGTTAAACGTGATGACAACGATGTTCTGCTTCTTATTTTCAGAGGAGCAGCAAGGTACTGCAGAGCTATATTTTAGCACTGAGAAAGGCACAAGTTGCTAAAACTGACCTCCACTCTGCGCAATATCCTAAATGTTTATAAATATGTTTCTTTCCTAATAGTGTGTACAAAAGCCTTCACAGGTCTTCAGGTGGGGGGAATAACTGAAACAAATATTTCCCTATTTATATTCCCCATTACTTTCTACACAGAGTCAATTTCCCGTCCTCTTCAGCTGTCCCTAAGGGATATAGAGAAAAGTTTTGTTGAGAGATGCTTGGAGCAAAACGTCCTGCACTTTGTGGATATTCCAAGTCAAGCCAAAAGACTGGCTGCAGTCTGCCTTGTTCAGTGTTTTTACTTTCTTTTTTTTTCTTGTCTGCCCCCCCCACCCCGTTACTACTTCTTTTTCATTGCATGTCTTGAAGGGTGGAAGTTCTTGCCTAGAAGATAATGTCCTATTTTCTGATGGGCACAGGGACAAATACAAAAAACTTCTTTTCTGATTTAAATGATGAGATTGGGTATAATTTTTTTTTCCCTGAAGACATATAGATCCTTCTATCAGATAAATGAGCAAAGTGAGAACCGGTAGGCAAATGCTCCACTGATACAAATCAAAGTAATGCATTGCTGAGCTGCTGAGCTCTCCCTGTTGCTTCTTGCCCAACCACTTAAGTTTCTTCCTTCTGTGACTTGAAACTATGTCAATGCATCCGATGGATGTGAGAGAGTGGTGCTGTACCTCTTGGCCGCGGTGGGTGTGAGGCTGCTTCAGGAGGGGTCCTTAGCAAGCCAGCTCTAGGCACAGTAGCCCTGTGCTGCACCTCTCTCCTCTGTTCCCTGGCTTCGAGCGCCGGCTGAGGCCAGTTGCCTGACTTGAGCATTTGGCATCTGCTTCCATCCATCCAAAGGGCTGGAAGGATGAGGTGGTGCTTTCATGGTGTTTGCAATCCTCTTGCACCGCGCAAGGCCAAATTCTCTTGCGCACTCACAATGTCCATGGAGTTAATACCAAGCTACATTGATGCTGGAAAACTCTGACCTCTACAACTAATTTCCAATTGTAATCCTAGAAGAAGAATGGTTGGCTAGTTTAGTTTTTCTGCCCGTGCTTAAGTGCATTTTCCTTTCATTATGGGGTGTCAAGTTGTTAATATTTATGGAGTACAGAAAAGAATGAAAATTCTGTTTCGTGTTCAATCTGACATCTTTTGGCACCACAACCCTCTAGTCATGGTAGTAGTTCTGTTTCAACTCGGCAGTGCTGGTTTGAGATGAAGTCCTTAAAAGTGTGGTTTGGCTCTGAGGAGGGCTTCTATGCAAATAGTATTCAGGGGGTCTGTCTTTGTCTCAAATATTAATAATTTCCAGATCAAATGCAATTTGCCTTGGGTTTGTTTTCTCGGTCTTTCTTCCCATTCTGTCATCTTGGTTAAATGCATTGTGATGCTTTTAAAGTCAACCTGCTTCTTCTCTTGACAAATGCCACCCTGCTTGGTGAGGTTCTGCAGACCTCTTCCAGCTCAGTTACCCCTTCCACTCTGCAGCCACACAGGAGTGGAAGTGGGGCCTCCTACAGCCCTGCACAGCCACAGCTTGATCTGGGTTGGTGTGGGCTTAAAGCACAGGCAGTTATAGCTGTGGGATCAGAGGTCAGTAGGTAACTACTTGTTGCCACAAGGATGAAAGGAGCTTAAAGATGTGCGCATTAAAACAGTTCCACGCAGAAGAATCAAGAAGTGGCTCCTGAAAGCCACATCAGGTGCTTCTCCAAGTGAGTACATGCATGCAGGTTCTGGTGCCACGCTTGCAGAGATGCAGGATGCTGTGCTCCCATGAGCCTGTGGTAGGACAGCATTCTTCCTTGCTGTTGCAAAGCTGTGCCTGACCACACTGGCACTCGTCCAGATCTGTTTGTCCCAGTCCAAACTTATGAGCTTCTTATGAAGGATCACTGGGGGGTGATGTCAATGCTGGCATCATGCTGAAATGACTAGCTCTGACGGCCCTCTCTGCAGCTCGAAGAGCACAGACACGCATGCTAACATTGGTGAAGTGGTAATGATTTGAGGGTTCTTGGGTCAATGAAGCTTGTTCTGATGGAAGCAAGGGAAGAAGACAAAACTCACCTTAATACTTCAGATTTCATTCATTACTTGGTATACTAGCTTAGGCATACATTGCATAACCAGAAGTTACTACATGCAAAATAACCATTTAGACCAACTCTCTCCTGGAATGAAACCCTTTACAGCAGAACGATAACTCTCTAAGAGCACTTGGTAGATAGCTTCAAATTACTACTCATTCCTTCTTTTAATGCTTCATAACTGTGCTATATTCTACTAGCGACCACATAATCTGGTTGTAATAGATTTATTGGTGAGGATTTGTGTGTGAGGAAAGAGACATGTGCATTAGTAGTAGGACATAACCACAAATCCAAAAGAAATAGCAACCTTTGTGCTAGAGGCTTGGTTCATCAGTCACTTAGATAACCATTGGTTATTGCCAGTGACCCAGTAAGTACAGGTGTCGACGTCAAATGTCCTCCATTGATTACACTCCATGGTGGCATTTAATTCACGCTACACCGAGTGGGATGTAACATAAAAGTTAATTTGCAAACTTTCACATTTTCTGACATATTTCAAAGTCCATCCAGGCACTTTAGCTGGGGTTGTGGTGCCAATGGATCGTGCCCTTTGATCCAGAGGAAACCAAGCTTAGCTTCTGCCACACTCGCCTCCTGCTGTGGTCTGTGTGAGCTGCCAATGGCTGTGCCTAACATGCAGGAAAATAGAAACTGTCTTGGTTTAGCTCAATAGAAGGATCCTGATGTAAAGCTTAGGCTGAAATGTTACAGGATGATTCCATAGTTTCATTGTTCCTTGACATTTTAGTGACCAGAAAGAGAGCAGTCTCAAAGGGCCTGTCGGCATATGTGCAGACAGGATGCCCGTCTTCCCCCACCTCCCAGCAAAAATTATCAAGAAATTTTTTATTGGATCATAGCAGAGTCTGTCTTCTGCTTTCTGACAATTGAAATGAAAAACACCTGTAAGTGTGATCAATGCGTGGTTTGCAGCATGGGAATGATTATAGTTTGAGGGGAGCCTAGGGGACACTTTATGAGCTATTAAGTAACTCATTAACTTGATGCGAGCTACTCTGCTAGGCTGGGGTGTCTTCTGAAACAGTGTGCCAGAGTTTAAAGATGCAGCAAATAAATGTTCACCTTGGGGAATAGAACAACAAGGTCTCCTTTCCGCTCCTGTAGTGTGTCTCTTTAAATGACACAAGCACAACTTGGCTTGGCTGTGGACCTTTCCCAGGAAGAGCACCTATTGCTCACGTGGCTGGCATTAACGCTACATAAAGCTTTTGGTGGAAGCAGAAGATGTTAGAAAATGGGATTGTTCTATTACTACGACACTATAGACTAATTCCGTCAGTCAGTGCTGGTTCGTGCCTTTACGCTGGAGTTCCTAGAGTTCAGCTGTAGAACATGTTATTTCCTGGCCCCTTGATTGCATGCTCTGCTGTCTTCAGTCCAGAGTGAAGGCAGAGGCACCAGTACCATCTTCTTTGTCTTCCCTTTTTCATTTGCCAGATTGAGGAACTCTTGCTGCTCCTCTGCTCAGGCCAACTCATCCCACTGGCACAGGAATGACTGTAAGGTCAAAGCCATACAGGACCAGTGACAATAGAAGTGTGGCGTGCATAACCATGTCAGGCCAGAGTGGGCAGCCAGAAGACTGGTGCAAAAGCCTTTGCCCCATCATACACAAATGGTGGTGCATACCTTCCTGGGGAAAACAGATGATGAACGTTGTTTACAGAGCAAGCTATTTCAGTTAGGAGCTGCTCCGTTCCTGCTGCTCATTGTGTCATTTCCTGTGACGTACCTGATGTGTGATGCTAGCAGGTAATCTACGGGCTTTGACTCCAGTGAGTTAAATACACAGTATCATCTATTTTGCCAACTGCACGTGGCAGGAGTGGGCATAGGAAAGGGTGCTCCCCACAGCACTCATAGCACTGGTGTCTCAGCTTTTGAGACCAGCAAGGAGGAAGAGAAAACATAGAAATTCTGCAGTATGGACTGCAAGTCACCTGATTGGCACTATTAACCTGTCGGTGCCAGCAACAGGCACTCTGTGTTCTCAGCAGCAAAACATTGTGGACTCTTTTAGGGATATTCTTGATTAGAATGGTGATTCTAAGTTCTCCCATCATTGCTAACAGAGAAAATGGGTGGTGTGTCATTTTTGGGCTGGGCAATTAGTTCAAATTCCATTTTTGAGGCTTTTTCATTTTGATTATTTCTAACTTCCTAAGAAAACATAGCAATTGGGATAATAAGATTATCAATATTAAGCCTTGCTTCCTTGTAAATTGTCATAATTAGAAGGAATAATTGTCATTATTAGGAAGGAAAATAATGTGCAATATCATTTTGTGGTCAGTGTACACCGTTGCATACAAGGTCTCTTGATAAATTGACATCCTGACCACACCCCCAAGCAGTAGCGATGCCTCCCTTGGCATCCCTCTTCACTTCAGGTGTGCCGAGCCTTCCTGCTCTGTGCTGAAGCAGCCGGCTTTGCTCCGTGATAACTTGTTTGGACTATCTCACAGTCACTCTCGCAGGAGCAGGAGGCTGGCTGTGTACCAGCGATTCCAATGAACTTCTCTGACCTTGGACTCTTGGTAGCGAGGAGCCAAAGTTCCCGGCTGGCAGGAAGTCTAAGTGTTTAAAAATTAAAATTCGTTTGTAATTGAAGTGAAAAATCAAAATCCCAGCATTTTATGTGAATCAAATTCAGGGAAAATTTTGTTAATTCCCTAGAAATTGTTCCATTAGATTTAATGTTAAATGCAGTAGTCATATTAAATACGAAATGTATTGCTACGACAGGTCAATGTAAATATTTACTGTGCCATTAACTATATGATATGATTGCAATGGAATGTTTGGACTATTTTCATTATTACGGTTTTATCGAATTGACATGTTTCCCCAAACATTCTGGATTGAACAAAATGATATCGATCTTTTTTCACGAAAAACTGTTTTAGTCAGCATTTTCCCAGGCAGCTGTGACATACAGGGTGGAAGTCAGGCTGACCTTGTCCATTCTGACATCTCACATACAGCTCTTCTGTTGGATTGCTCTTCCAGAGTAGAGACGTCTTTAATGTTGGAGAGGTGTTGTACTCTGAGGTGGTTGGACTGAATCAAGTGGAACCATGGAAGGGAATATGCGACTGCTTAGGAAGAGAAAGGAAAGCAAAATACTTTTGCTAACGACAGAAGAAAAACAGAAAGGGGAGATGTTAGAGCCAGCTCCTCACAGACACTCACATTGTCTTTTGAGCTAAATCAATGGGAATGAGGCTGTGGGTGCCTTTTGGAATCCATCCCTTGGGATGTTTTAGTTTTGCGGGGCTGTGGCAGGACAAGCCCAGCCAGGCATGCTGGGACAGGGTTGTAAGCACTGCTGGAAAACCTCTGACACTGGTTCAAAAACACCCAGGTGCCAGTTTGTCTGAAGTTCTGGCTGTTGGGTCCAAGTTGTTCTGATGCTGAGTGGGCTCATCCTCCTCAGCAATCACTGCAGCAGCTTTGTTGCAGGGCTCTATTCCCAGTCTTGAGGGGATCTCACAGGTATGCTGGAGCCCTCTTCCACCTGCCTACCTCTTCCCTGTGCATCTTAGGCTGCTCTCCTGGCATTTTGCTGGCTGGTGACACCCTCCAATATGTGTAGGTCTGCTTTCTTGTTCTCTCTGAATCTTGCCCACCTCCCAGGCAGTGTCTGGGCTGGCTCACATTTGTGCTTATCCTATCAAGGGGTGATCAGCTCTCTGTGCTAAAGCAGCCAGTGTAGGAAAAGGTATGGGCAAAGCTCATTTGCACCGGTTTATAGTGGGTTTAATAATTTTCCACTTCTGCAAACAGGCAGAGCCTTTCCTACTGCTTTTGCTGTCTGTGTGTGGTGGAATAAACATCTGTTAGGCCAGTTCTAATTTGCAAGTGAGGGCAATTATCCGTGGCACAGGTGTGTTATCCTCTGAAAGATTTTATGTTTCTCAAATGTGGACATGTCTGCAAATAATTTGAGGAGCTGCTGTTTTATAGCCTTACACCCTGCGGAGGATAATTACCAAGCTTTTTTTCCTTCACCTTACTATATCTTTGTTTTATTCACCAGAGGAAAACTCCCACTTATGCCCCTCCCACTTGCCACATAAAACCTCTTTGAAGTGGGAACACAAGTCACAATAAGTTTATTGTTAAAGTAAATTAGCACTGAATGAGAACACAGTGTATGTTTATGAGCCAATACGTTTTGGAGTATGAGCCATTAAATTCCAGTAGTTTGGCTCCTGTCTTTGCGGTTTGTGGCTGGCTTGTGTGAGGGTTTGATAAGAATCACTAGGAGAATGAACTGACCATCTCCTGCAAACAAAACTTTTTTTTTTTTTTTTGACCTTTCTGTCTGCAGAACACAGAACCTTTAGGGATCTGTTTTCCTTCATTGCAGGCTGCATCTGCAGATGATTGGAAACATACCTACAAGTGCCAGGATGTTCAGATCCAAAGTCTCGGAAGTTCAGTTCTACATGAAACTCTTTGAAGTTCATTCCCATCTCTGCAAATGACTGATGGAAATAACTGAGCATCTGAAACTTGTTAAAAACCTAATCCAAGGACTCCCATTTAGTGCCTTTTGGATCAGGCTCACTTGCAATGAGCTCTCATGAAATAAGGGACACTCATTTTCCATCTCAGTTTTGCTCCATCATTGATTGGTAGGAATCTGAAATGGTCAGACAAAATCTAATGAATTTTTTCTTTTCCTACATTCATTGAAATGGTTTTGTATTTTCTACTGGTTTAGTCTCTCAGAACTCTCTTCCTGTTTGTGCAGCCTCTCTTGGTACAGCTATTACAGAGAGGAAGGAAGAAATCTGGCTTTGCCCATCGGACTTCTGGTTGGTGTGAAAGAACAGCTTTCTAATTTTTATCAGTTTTCCCTGAAGTGGCACATTGGAGCCAATGTGGACGTGGAGTCCTCTTAAAATCATATTGTAAAGTCTCTTGTCAGACTAGGACACCTTGATTTTAACTGGAGGAAGAAAAAACCTAGAATACCACACTGAAGAAACCAAACTTGAAGTGAAATAGTGACTCACTGAGGTCAATGCTGAAGCTACAGACAATATACGTGAGGCCTCCCTTGGGCTTGGAAAGCCTAAGAGAGCTTGTGTTGGTTCCTGTACTCCAGCTCTGGACACACTGTGGAGGCTACAAGCCCACGGCCTGGGATCCATGACTGCATAGTGTGAGCTGATTTTCCTTGCACTGCAACAGTTCTTCAGGGCTGCAGTAGCCCTTGGCTGGCAGACATTGTCACAGCCCTCAGGTTGCTCTAAGTTAGCACAGGGAGACCTGTAGACCCTGTGCAGGGAAATACTTCATGCTCTAGGAACTGAGGTGCTGAATGCAATCCACTTGGGAGCATGAGGCCAAGTAAAGCATTAACACCAGAGTTTAGACAAACCAATTCAGGAATAACTAATATTGTTGACTTTGCTTGCTCAAAGTGTCACTCTCTTTGAGCTTTTATTTTCTCCCCCAAGAGCAAGTTTGAGGGCAAACACAAATATTAGTAATCTTTCTCCTATTAATTATTGCTAAAGATTTAAAGGATCATAGACTTTGAAGTTAATGCCCCATTCAATGTGGGAAAAGGCAAAACTGTGCATCCCCAGTGGTGGTGTTCGTTCTGGCTGGCTGGTTGATCGCAGACCAACTGTCCTGCCTTGCAACATCGGCAGCGTGTTGCTTTACTTAGGTAATTGTGAGAGGAAGCAGATTTCAGATGAAGAGAGCAGGTGAGCATGTGTCAGCACACCCGTGTGTGCATGCACTCCTGAACACGCAGGAGACCTGCCTCTAAACCTGGTGTAGCAGGCCTGCTTTTTTGCCCTTGTGCAAGGTTTTACCATTGCTTATCTTGGACAAAGATCTCTTTCATGTCTTATACACAAAATAACTTCTGAAACCCTGGATTAACTTTGGAATAAAAGTTTTTATTTCCTCCAGCACGGGTGGCTTCCATGGCCTGCTCTACTCTAAATGGCATTGTAGGGCTCCTGGGTTCACGTTTGTCAGCTTCAGATCAGCTTTCTTTGCTTTGCAGGAGTGATAGTGTCTACTACATTAGGAAGGATGGAGTTTGGACTCTAACATTTAGAGTTAACATAGGGAACACGTCTATGGAAAAAGGACCTAACCTCGCTAAGGAGATTTTTAGGAAGATTAGAACCCTTTTTGTAAACTTAGTGTGTTTGTTACGTGGCATTGAACGTAGTATTGAATATAAAGCTATTGAAAGACAAACAACTTGCCTAAAAAACAGGATTAATTATTTTTACCTAATCATTTTCCCCCAATGCAATTTTTGAGCAATAAAAGCCAACTATTAATTTGAATCAAATTCAGTGAATAGTTTGGACTATAGATCGAAATACTTTGCATTACGTTCATGTAGCTATACCTATATAAAAAACCCCTCTGCTCTGCAATTCTGAAAGCATCTCAGTTTGGGGCATTTGTAATGTAGAGGTGGACCCTTTTTCTGCAGCGATCTTTCAAGCTTACAAACTCAGATTTATGGATTGATGTATTGTTTTCTATTTTGTCTAGACAAAAAAGGAAGAACAGAATGTTTTAAAAGAGTGAGAGTGGTTTCCTTTTTTTTTTTTTAAACCTATATGAATTTTCTGGATGGTTAAAGAATTAAAACCATTTTTTTTTATCAAGAGCAGACCTTCTTAGGAGTTTATTCTAAAATTCAAGTTTTTGATATTTCTGTTTAGCCACTGAACCCCAGATTCCGTTGTTTAGACAGCTCTATTCGTAGGAAAAGCCAGGGAAATTACCAACTAGAAGTAGGATTTGCACCCACCTTGCCTGCCTGCCGTAATTAGCACTCTAGGGCACTCTAGGATGTTTGCTGCTCCACCTGCCCTAGACTTGCTTGAATATTATGAGAAGAAAAGGGAGAGAACTGACTTTGTAGCCTGCTCCTGTTTTCCTGTACATGGGAGTCCTTATGCAAGTCCTTCCCTCTACCGGAAAAAATCTTTAAAAAAATTTTTTTTTTTCAGTTTGAATTGATACCTACCATCCTGTCCTGTGGTAAGAATGAGACAGCATTTCTCGCTCCTTTCTGATCTCATCTGACTCTTCTGTGACAGTGGCAGGCTTGGTGAGGGCTGCTGATTACGACAGGCAAAAGTCATGAACAGAGAGAGATTGCAAGGAAAATTGCATCGCAATCTGCCACCCACCCTGGAAACCAGAAGGGAAGTGGTGCTGTGCCAGCACATCCTCCCGTACACACAGTGTAAGGGCAAAGGGGGAGCTGGCCTCTCCCAGGGATCGACGCTGAGCTTTGGCACATTTCAGAAATCAGCCCTTTAAGCAAAGAAAACATCCTGGAGGCAGCACCGCTTCTGTAGCAGGGGTAGGGGCAGCAAGAGACCATCACCAGGCAGTTGGCAGGTTGGGGTGACACTGGAGAGAACCACTGGGCAATGGGCAGGTGGACCAGACAGCAGGAGTGTGACACCATTTTCGCCACCACTTGGCATTAATGAGACACCTATTGGAATGCTGCACACTTCTTTAAAGACCTTCTGTGTGGAAGATCGTTGTTTACTGCAATACTTTGCAAGTGAGAAACCAAACTGGAGTCTTCCCTTCTGTATTTAGTTGTGGACTTCCTAGGAGGCCTTTGAAGCTCTGCGTGTCATGTTGCTTTCTGGACGGAAGTGCTGAGAGGTAGACAGCGACTGCACGTGATGCACAAACTGGAGAGCCTTGTGCACAAAGGGTTCAGCGGGAGGGGCTGTTAATTGACTTTACAGAGTTGGATTTTTCCAACGGTTCCCCCCATGTGTATACACTCTTAAATGTTGTTGCTGCACATGCAGAAGACAGCCAACATGCCATGGATGGGAGCACACAAGGGAGAACATCTCTTAGAAATGTGGCCCTCAAGGCTAGGGCTATATTTTCAAGGAGCTTAAATATCCAGCATGCTGAGCTCTTCCTAAAAGACTGGCTGTAGGATAAGCAGTGAAGGGGTGGACCATGAGCCATCCCAGCTGTGTTTAACCGTGCTTTTTCTTAGACCAGATTGAAAGATTTTGGGCTTCCTCAGTGGTGGTGGCATACATCCTTTGACCTACCTAGAGGAGGATGGGGAAGAGAGGGGCAAATCAGAAAGGCAGGGGAACTCTTCTTCTGTTGAGGGGCTGGGGATGACCTACCACTGACTGTAGCCAAGAACTAGCACAGCATCCTCTGCAGTACCAGAGCCAGGAGGCAGCAAGAGAAATGTATAATCTTGTGCCTGGTGTGGTAGGGGGAGGGGAAAATGTCTTTTAAAGTGTAATAACACCTAGGTTTTATAATCCTGCCCAGCTCAAGCTTGACAATTCTTCTGATAGTCCAAATACTATAAATTTAGTTGAAGATAACAGAACAGATGGGAAAAACATATGGTTTGTAGGTAGTGTGTGGTGGTTGATATTTGTGGTACATTAGGGGAATTTATTTTATTCTCTCTCTTTCC
>NW_010423272.1:53770-54236 GCF_000710305.1 Buceros rhinoceros silvestris
TTCTCGAGTTCTTTGTGCCTTTAGGTGAGCTTAGGGCTTTGCAAATGTCTGATATTTGGCTTTGTTCAACCAAATTATCTGTTGCTTTGTAAACCTCCTTCAGAGCTAGAGAGTTTACTGTCTTTAAATGTTATCTTCAATCTCTACTTCAAGCCAGTAGAAGCTGGATCACTTAGAGCCCAATCGCTTATGCCATCTGTCCCATTAATATCTGCAGGAAGCCCGAATGGACAAATGATACTGTACTGCTTTACCAGTCCTCACCATGTGTGGTGGATGCCGAGAGATGCAGTACATGCAGGACTATGCCTGTACACACAGGCTGGGAGCAGTGTGGGACCTGCTGGGCAGAGGCCACCTTCCCACCGGGCTGGGTTTAGAGCACAAATATACAAGCGATTCAAGTACTTGCTTAGGGATACTTGAGAAAAGCTGCGAAAGAATACGCGTTACGGTTAAGCACAGC
>NW_010423272.1:54512-67122 GCF_000710305.1 Buceros rhinoceros silvestris
GGTTCAGCACAGATTTACAGTTAAGGGAAAGGAAATTCAGGCAAATGTACAGGAAGTGAATTTGTCCGTAACTTTAAGATGCTTGAGAAGAACCCTCTTTTTCCTTGGAAAGGACACTTGACATCTGGTCTTTACATGTGGCCGTACTTCGAAGGGAAGGAATATGTCTTTGCTATAATAAATGGACACGATAAAGTCTAGCTTCTGATAAAGGATGAGATCAGGGTGAACCAAACTCAGCCTCAGCTGTCAGAATTTTCTGTCCTTGAACGTCACCTAAGTACCATGAGTTCTGAGACAGGTTGCTGACTGATCGACCAGTGTCCACCTTGTCTCTTGAATATATTCTCATGATACAGAAATATTGTACTTGGACAAGACCTCACTTGTTTGTTATCTGCTGATCCACCTTGGTTCATCAGCTGCATATTTGTCTTCCTGCATGTCCAGAAACTACGTGTGTCTGTACTCCTTGCATTCAGTAACAAAATTATGTATTCTCAATGTATGTATTGCTGGCCTAATGTGTCCCAGTTTGGTGAATTTATCTGAAAATTCTTTGTAGGTATTTGACCTCAGCTTGAGCCAAGGCTCTTCCATATTCTCTCAGGCTCCTCAAAGCAGCATGGTGGTACATGATCTGTCATTAGAGATGGAGAGTCTGTGAACACCCAATGAAATGAATGCTGCAAATATTTTCTGTTTTGTAAACAGTGTAAATATGTTGCCCTTTGAGATAGACGACACGAAGCGCATAGCACAAAGCTTATCCTGGTGAGAAAGCCCAATGTGCCATGAGGAAGCAGATGCGAGAAGCAACAGAGAGTTTAGGTCTATTTAGCCGAGACAGGTTGGGGCTGATGTCCCTGCTGCTGAGAGCAGGATCCCGAATAGCTATGTTTTTATCCAAACTGCGGAGAATTGAGCAGAAGATTGCTACTTTAACTGTGTCTGGAAAGATGTGCTGTGAATTAATGGAAAGCAAGGATATGATCCTGCAAAGCATTTGGCATTCCTATAATTAGCATGTGCTTGATGCAAAGATCTGATCCAGCCAATGGGACCAGTTCTGGGCTCCCATTGACAAGGATGGGTTTCAGATTTGGCTTGCGGAATTGACTGGGAGAAATCACTGATGTAGATTTGTATTTCAGGAAGAATGGTCAGGTTCCAGTTGGCAGAAGGTCACTGAGTTAGTTGTCCCTGAAAGCACAGCTCAAAGGCTAAGGGAAACTGGAGAAGCAGGATTATCTTGGCAATGCAATTTCTGACTACCAGAATTTTATGACTATTCCAATGTGCGCACGCTGCTCAATGAAGATCCTGAACTCTGGCATCTCCCCCTTGAGGCCGGTCTTTAAAATTACAAAACTCTGAGGATGAAAAGGAACCGTTCGGGACAGCGTTGAAGACCCAAAGCTGCACTTTCTAGTGGAAGGGCTTGTGAATCCCATGTTATCTGGGTACATTAGGTCTGCCTGGGTAGCCCAGGAAATGAGGGCGTCAAGTTGAGGAGGAGGAATCTTTTCATTAGTCTCTGTTAATACCAGCGTGAGCAGAAATGGTATCCATAACTTGGAAAGGTGAAGGCTAAATGATGGGCCTGACATTGGTGGAGCGTGTATGTTGTGCCATGTTGCTTTGTCCATCTCTGAAGGCCCATGAACTGACTGATGCTGTGCCTGGGACAGGATGGCTGTACCCAGGGAGCTGTAAAGGGAGCTTTTTTTTTTTCTTCCTCAACTGGAGGACACTCTAGCACGCAGACTGCTCCAACGCACAGACTTTGTGTTGACACACAAAGACAACTGTGATGTGTTAACAAAGTGACTTTTCACACCATGAGCACGCTCTTAGGAAGGGAGTGCTCTATGGGCCAGAAGTTTTTTAAAAGTTGTTACTGAGTTTCCGATGGTATTTTATGTATATATTACACCCTAGAAATGTTTCTTTTGGAAGGATGTAGGACATGTAACTATTGACTTAGTCTTTAAGAGAGGTGTTTTTTCAGCTGTAATTGTGTCTTTTATTCTTAAACTTACTAACTTGCTAATTAAAAGGATATGACAAGCTTTTGCGTTCCTAAATGCTGACTCATTTAATGTGATGGGTTGTACTTGATGTCTTTTCTCTATTTTTCTCTCCTTCCTGAGTTCCCAACTCCTAGGTAGCCAAAATTGTTTGCTTACTAATAGCTTTTCCACCCACTTGCCACACCTAGTTAGTGGTTCAGCAATGCAGTACTTTAAAATTAGCCAGAACCTGATTCTGCTTTGCCTTTCACTGACTCTACTGGCTGTAGATTCAACAGGGAGAAGGGAATTCGTCTCAATCTATAAACTTTATTCCCCTGAAATATTTGGCAGTGACTTCTTTTAACCCTGTTGCAGAAATTTCCTTTGCAGGATCATGCAAAATGTATTTCACATCTGATAGGGCATTTAATGGATCCTTTGTTTCCTTAGCGTTTCAATAAATGTGTCTTGCTGAAAACTTTATAGACAGCCCCATTGGCAAGGGAACGGGACAGAGCAGAGCTGCAGCCTGTAAAGGCCTGAGGCCAGAATCGCCATCACACTGCATCTGGCTGAAGGGGGTGGTTGCCTGCGGTGGAGCAGACGTCGTCCTGATCCTGAAGCAATTTCCATCTGCTTTGCGCTGGTATAAGTGACTGCACGTAGCCCGTGGATCTGAGCTTGGCATACCTTTCTGGGTGCTAGAGAAAAATCACAACTGTGTAGAGATACATCGTCACCAAATGACACAGAGGAAACAGAATGAATGTTCATTGGCATTGCTGTGGAAAAATGGTAAGATCATTGGTAACAAAAACTGCAATGAAAGAGGCTTTAGCTATTGGCTTCATTGATGTCTGTGGATGCCAGAGCCCTTAATTCTGAAGAGTGCTTTGTAGAAAAGATACCCAGGACTGCAACTGTCCCTGGTGTCCCCCGTGTGCCTCAGCTGGGTCCAGCTGCTTCCTGAAATCTTTCATGCAGCTAGCACCTTGCAGAGCTGAAGACTTGAAGGCCAATTTGCTTGATCCCTTTTTTGGATGTGATGACTGTGATTAGCTATTAAAAGGGGTTCCATTGTAAAAGAAATGTGAGCGACTGAATGAAAGGAAAACGTTGACTTTCAATTCTGTAACACTTACAATCTGTTCAAGACCAATAATGTCATTTATTACTAAAGAGTTGTGGTTTTGCTATTCTTTGTGTTTTTGCAAAGACAATCTAGTCATGTCTGTTTGGATTTATTTATAATGATGGAACATGGGCCTCTCTTTTCCGCACCCTTTAAAAACCAGGAAAGGCCATGAGAATCTGGTAGCAGGGTGAGCCTGTCTCCATCTCTGGGGAGGTAGCACATGGGGCAGCCTGGGCTCCCCACAGATGCCCTGCCAGCAACACCATTCCCTCTATATCCTCAGGAGTGTGTGCCTGACCCAGGGTGAGGATGTGCCTTGTTTGCTGTCAAAATTGTCCTGGCTTCATATTGGCCCATGATGTATTTTCTTCCCAATATTTTCCTCCTCTTTATAGATTCACCGTATAGCTTCAATTTATCTGACAGAAAGGGAAGGAGACAAGGACGTGCCAGAAAGGGAGGAGAAAGGAGAAGCTTAGAGAGGTGTGGGGGAAATGGTGTTGATGGCTGGCACTCAGGGTAAGCTGAAACGAGGTGGACAAAGCAAGTTGTACAAGTAGGTGTTCTTCCGCCTGCTGTAGCATTCATGCAGAATTTATTTAAATTAATGCTTGGAGAAGGATTCCTGCCCTGGCTGGGACACAGGGGGAAATTCAGTGAGGTCAGGCTTGTGTTCTTGTAGTATTTCCACGGGGAACCATATTTCCCTTGCTGCTGCTGCTGGATTTCTGTGTAAAAGTGAATCGGAACAGGGTGTTCCTGTCCACCCTGTGTAAAATGAAGGCATAATAAATAAGTCAATAAAATATTTCTTGAGGAGGAAGTAGAACAGCCGCTTTGTGCAGGTACATGCTAACGCCCAAAGCACTCTTGTAAAACAGAAACAGCAGCTCTTCTCCCAGTCCCTTCCTGGTGTAAACGTGACAGTGGGTGAGATCTGCACCGGGCGGTTCTGCTCACACAAAGCACCAGAGTAGTTCAAGCAAAGAGCCAAACACTCTTAAAAGAAAAGAGGCAGCAGAAGCTTGGCATCTGGTTTGAGAAAGGAGGAAGTATGAGCACATATTTGAGGGGAACAATGATTTTAGTCATTTTCATTCAGGGGCCTGGTCCATCGGGTTTTGCTGAGGCCAGAAGGATGCAGCCCTGTGTTCGTAGTTAGGACTAGGTACACACGATTCTGTGGATTTTGTACTTTTACGGCTGCTCTGTGATAATGTAAGAGAAAAAAATAATTCTTTATAGTCCCCGATTATCAGGTTACATTTTATTAGAGATATAAATGCCAGCCATTTAAATGACTCTGTATTAGGTTGTCCTTGAAAGAACAGAATTTGTAACTGTAAGGACAGTGCAAGGAACATTTTATGAAACAATAATGCTGTGTTAGTTGGAGCAAGCATTGTGCACTTAGAAATTTTAAATCATTGAGTACTTTTAAGCAAAGTATACTCACTGTGGTTATCTTCCCTTTTCATGGGCAAAAATATTTTATTGCTAGCTCTTATGAACTCCACAATCTCTAGGCAGAGATTATAATGAACTGGGGGACAATCGATAACCTCGGTTAACGTTTCATTTCTATTAGCTCTCTACACTGATAGCATTTGTTGTGGACTGAAGGACAATCAAAAGTATACCCCAAGAATAATCAGACAACATGTGCCTGTGTGAAGAATTATCATACAGGGCCATATATCATGCTGATTTCTGAAAACATTACTCTTCTTTGTATTGCAGTTTGCTACTGCCACTTCACTGTGCAAATGACTGAAAGCTAGAAGGTTACAGGAGGACGCTTGTGTGAAGCTGTGTTGAATGCAGGCTGTAGTGGCTTGTCTGTACTTGGTTGTCTTCCAGATCTCTGGGTTGGGCTCCACCTGTGCCAAAGAAGTGTGTCGTCTAGTGGTTCCCACCCTTGCTGGAGCCAAGCCTCATGTTCGAACCCTGGCAGTGTCCCATGCTTCCTTGGATTGAGCTCCAACTGGATCAGGGCTTGGAGTCCCGATTTGCTGCTTGCGCAAGTATGTGTGCACCTGCTTTTTGATGGGAAGCGTTAGCAAGTACAGTTTGGCGTGTTAATGCAAAATCTGTCAGAGCAGGTTGCCCACCTGAAGTCAGCTTCTTAAATGTATGGCAACCACATATCTGCTGTGATTCCTGTGATCCTGGAAACCCTCCTGCAGTTTAGAGGGAGAGGTTGTGCTGTCTCCAGCTCTTTCTTTTCCTTTAGACTGAAATGGTTTGTAAACTCCATCCGCTATACCCTGACTCCATTCATGAATGTGTGCAGTCTACATTAGAACAGCCTGGGGCTTCTGTGCTCTTACTGCTCTTCTCAGAGGTGTTCTGGTCAAAACCTCTGTCCCTCAGATCTCAGTGTGGGGAGAAAGGTTTATCTAACTGCAGAAAAAAAAAACCCTCTGGAAAGCAAGGCTGAACCATAGCTTCTGGGTAGTGCTGACTGGCGAGGTGGATGTGTAGCTGAGTATCTAGCAGAATGATGCAAGCCTAAAGTCCCATTTCTACTCTAGAGTCCAAAGGAATGTAGAAGATACTGCCATGCAAATCATGAATATTTGAGTTTTCTTCACGCTTGCTTTCTTAGCATTGTTTTGCTTTGCCAAATTTTAGCTTGAGTTGGAACCATGCTGCAGAAAGGCAAATTATGTTGTGTTTGCTTTAGCCCAAAAGAGTACATGAAGCACTGGAGCTCTCCAAACCCACATCAAAGGTGAACACGCTCTTTGCTGCTCCAGACACGTCTGTCAGAAAGGATAAGCATTTGTTGCTGCATGGAAGGATACTGAACCTGCTCACTAATGTAGCGAATTACTTCTGCCCATCTTGGCTTGGAAAAGACACTTGAAAATTAAACCTGTGTAGTCTGGGCAAAATGCAGAGAAAATTCAGATGGCAAACAGCTCCACAGAGAATATCAGAGTAAAAGGTTGTAAGAGAGACAATAAATGTTCTGAAATGATTTATTTGGAGGCAGCATCTTCAAATTTGTAACGAAAGAGGATCCTGTTAACAGAACGTCTCTGCTGCTGCTTACTGTACCTGCATAGGAACAAATCATGGAGACCTTCCAAATACTGCACAAAGCAGGAACTTGTTTTGCCTAAAATCTGTCCCACCCAATTATTGTCAGGCTGCGAACTGGACTTTGCTGAGTTTGTACAGCTAGCCTCAGGCTCCTGTAAATTACTTTGATCTCCGTGGATCCCCGAGGATCTCTTAACTTGTGAGCTGGGCTCTGCAGCCTGCTCCATGAAATGTGAAATCGTGTCTGACATTAATCTTGCTGCCCCTTCTGATGGCAGCAGCCTGTTTCGCACTTGTAATCGTAGGACCTGGTGCTTCTCTGAAAAGTGGCTTTTCAACTGAGTAACTGCAATCAACGATGAGCTGTAAATGCCATAGACAAAACCGCATCATCTCTTTAAATCAAAAATTTATATTATTACTTTATAAACATCTGTGTTTTTCTAAAACCGTCACCCAGTTGAGGGCTGTGGCATTTCCTGCAGATGATGACCAACCGGGGTTAACAGCCATTCGTTGTACGAGAGGTCATCATCTCTCAGCAGGGTTTTTACTTTTTCCCTAGGAAATTTCCTGTCTTTAAGTCTGTATTACTTGATAGTACTGCCTTAAATGTCAGCTGGCATCAGGGATGCTATTCTGGCTTACTCCGTTTTGTCTGTGAGCAGGGTGGGAATTTTTCTGTCAGTTTTGTTTCTCATGGAAAATACACTTTCCTTAAACAGAAGCAAATCTATGTTGTGAAACACTGACTTTGGGGATTTATGGTTTAAATGTTGTTGGAGTTTTCTTGTTTGTTTGTTTTTTAGTTAGTTTAAAGCTTAGAGCTGAAAGCTTACGTTTATTTTCTGCGTGGGAAATACCGGTTGATTTGATGGGTCCCCATCTCACAGTTTTGCCACCAAAAAATTTTATGTTGTAAAAAATGGATGGGGAGAGGAGAGATTAGCAAACCCCAATGGTTTCTACAGAGAAATAATTGATTTTTCTGCAGCTGAAAT
Organism: Buceros rhinoceros silvestris; assembly: GCF_000710305.1. Taxonomy (NCBI): domain Eukaryota; kingdom Metazoa; phylum Chordata; class Aves; order Bucerotiformes; family Bucerotidae; genus Buceros; species Buceros rhinoceros. The sequence continues at coordinate 61,712 of NW_010423272.1, forward strand.
TGTCTTTTGTTGGACCATTTTTCCTAGTGGAACTGACGTGTTTTTCTTTGGGGGAGTGCAAGCTTCCCTTGGGCCCAAGTGAGCTCTTGGTGCCTCCTGGGACATCAGGTCCACAGTCTGTATGCCCAAGGCTTGTGCTCAACTTGGGGTTGCCCTGTCTGTGCAAAAGCATCCACCACCAGTGGCCTTCCTCTGATGGTGATTTGTTTGCAGATGTTACGAGAAACTCAGGTGAACCAAGCAAGAAAATGAGGCTCTCTGGGCCCTGGAGCAGCTCATAGGTTGAACTGTTCTGTAATGAAACATTTTTGCTTTTCTGCACAGCATAATTTTGATGCCAGTTATTCCACAGGTGTTTTTTGTAGGCCAGCTTGCAAAATAAGAGTGGTTTCTGTATGCCAATGTAGCAAAATAAATGTGGAATACTGGCATTTTTCTCAGAATCAAAACTGTGCTTTTCAGCTAAGAGCAGAGCCCAGGTTTAGATGATGCAGTATTTGTGGTTTAGCTTCCTAGTTTCACTGTCGAGGATTTACAGTTCTGTAAATCTAGACTAACGTCATGTAAATCCATAGTAATGTAACTATATTTATTTCTCTCTATGGAGCTGTCTAGGTTTACACCAGTGAGAATAAGAACAATATTTGGCCCGTTAATATCTATCTCCAGATAATAAAAGTCATATGAGGGTTTCACAAAATATTTGGCAAACCTACTAAAACAAGCCCAACAAACTACGCAGGACGTAGATTAATTTCCTCCACCAGCATCTGGGTTCAGCATTATAATTAGCAGCAGATCTAGCGATATGCCAAACAAAGATGTTTATGTCAAATAGCTATTTCTTAGAAGGAAAAAAAAGAAGGGGGAAGGCTTAAATTAATTTAATACCATGAAATCAGTCCACATTGCTAGCTTGAGTGATAGGAAGTTGCTGTTAGAGGTGTTTGCAGATGGCAGCTAGCAAAATCTTCAGTTATGTTATTCAATTTGGTTCATGACTATAAAGACATTGCAGGGGCTTGGGGGTCTTTAATATGTCTTCACTTTCTTACCTCTCCTCCTGGCTGCTTTTCCCACTTGAAACTTCTTTTGATCTCTTGACATGTGAATCACACTTGTTCACTTGGACTTCTTTAGTCTTTGGCTTTAAAGACAATCTGTATGTTGAATGCTCCTCAGACAAGTGACAGGCAATGCTTAGAACAGTCAGCGCGGAAGCTTCCTCAAACGACAGGCAAAGCAGGCACATCCACAGCCCCAGGAAGCCTCCGCATCCCCTGAACTGCCACAGTGGGGCTGTGTGTATGAGGAGGACAAAGTTCCTGTTGGTATCTTGGAACACTGAGAGCCCAGTTGTTGCCAGGAGCCCGGGGAGGGGGAAAGAATGAATTATTCAGACTTCTGAAAAAGTTTGAACTGAGCTCTACCACTAGAGACAGATACAGATCTATGTGTGGTCTTGATAAAGGAAACTCCGATCTTCCTAAGATTAGGCGGTTGCTCTGTAACAAAAACAGAACTGCAAAGAGTTAATTGAGTGAGGAGGAATTCTATGAATTTCTGGGAAGACCAAAGGAAATCACCATCCAGAATGATCAGGAGTAGTCCGAAGACAGATCTGGCAATATTTTTAGACTGTTTTACTGCAAAATGACCTTGGGTTTATAGGTGTGTCACACTAACGTTTGAACCTTCAGTTTGTGTGAGAGAGTGCTGTACTCTGCCAGTGGCAAAGGATGCTTTCACTTGTCCATAACCTAGTGATACTAGACATCATAAAAAGTTCAATATACCAGTGTGTTGATAATATATCTGTCTGTGCTGCAAACTTCCCAGCTAGCATTCCAGGATTATTTGTCAGGCAGTAATTAGAATGATGCATTTTAAATGTTCTGAAATGGTGCCAGGAAGAGAATTGCTTTCCATTTTGAACAGCGTTAGTGGTACAGCTGGAAATACTGTCTAATGAAAATACTTTTAAACATCTCTTGGTCTGCATTTGGTCCCAACCTGCCCAAGGAACACAAGCAATCTCTTATGTTCACTCTGCTGAGCCGCAGAAGAATCACTTAACAACCTGTCAGTGCTGATTATACATATGGAAGAGTCCAGGTTTTAATGCCACTGAACCCTGCTGCAAAAAGCTCGGAATGGTCTGAACTATCAAACACTCAAAAAGTTCAGAGGGATTTGTAATTTTGTTCAATCTTCAGGGCGGAACACCTTCTCCTGCAGCTCGTGTACCTCCCGTGATACCCAGTGGATTTAAGTCCCAGTTCTGGATCCCAGTTTAGAGAACAGCCATACCAATCAGGATGGTTGTCATTAGGATTTTAGTTCAGCGTAGTAAAAGGTGGAGAACTGTCATTTTTAGGTCTATGACTGGTAAGTATCAGTGCAAAGATATGACCAGAAGACTGGTAGACTTGTCTGGATTCAAACTCTGGCAGAATAAAGTTTGAAATAAATCTTAAAAGGTTAGATTTCAAAACATGGTTTACTGGACTTCTCATAAGGAACTTGAGTCATTTGTGGTCAAAACTGCCCTGTCTACAATGAAAGAAATCTTTATTTCATTTGTTTATAACCTACACCCAGAAATGAAGGCTCTGGATCAGATTATGTTACTGTGATCAAAGCATGAAGTTACAATAAAGTCTAACTGCAGCTATACTATCTTCTGCTCGGGCTTCATAGTAGTAGTCCATTAATGTCAGGATTTAGAGAAAGTTGATGAATGAACAGATGCCTACACTGTCTCTTTCCTGCCCAAATCAGTTAGAGAAGCTCTTGGTGAAGTAGAATAGAAACAAAGTTGCCCATTTAAAACTATCAGATATTATCCCACATGTTTTTTCCTTAAGACTACAAGAAAGAAACAAGGGGCACTACAAGTGCCAAAGTTGTTGGCGACTGTTGACAAATGAAGGTCCACTCTGCTGCTGCATGTACTGCACTGAATTTCATGCTCCCATCTTGGCAGTGCCCCCAGCCTTGCAGGGCACATCTTTCTGGGATGGCCAAGATCCACAGCAAAGCCTCTTTCAGGTTGCTTGCTCTTGGGAACTGGAGGCTGTCCAAGGGGCAGCCGTGTGTGGTCTTAACAGAAGGTGTTTGGGGAGAAATAAAAACAACATACATAATTTCTCCCAAGAAAATGGAGAAACTCTCTCTACCTCTCATGGCAGAGCACAGGGGGATCACAGTAGCGTAAGCAGTGAAGAGGCTGATTGTGACTAGTCTTTTGATGGCAAAGTGGCCTGGTCTTGGTTTCTCCTGCCCTGATTTGAGATGTGCCACATCCCTGAGCACAGCCTGAGTGTCACTGCACTGTAGCTGCTGAGCCTCAGCTGCTGGGGATGAGATGGGACAGTTCAGATACGTCTCCTCAGGAGCCTGACCAGCAACAGGATTGCTGGCAGCACAGTATGGTGTTTGTCTCTGTGCCCAGAGAGACATCCTGTCTCTGGGTGTTTGCAAGGTAAAGGGGAAAGGTGGCTCTTAGTTCTCTCTTCTACAGCGCGAGGTGAGCCCCACTTGGCAGTTGGCGTGCAACTTCATTTCTTCTGCTTTCTTTTTGTCTCATTTCTCTCAGTAGTGAAAAAATAGTACCAGCAACGCGCTTATATCCTGCAGGAAAGGTAACATGTGGACAATGTTGTGAAACTCCAGGTGGGAGCTGTGGCTGTCATACAGAAATGACATATGTAAAAGTTACCAAATATACACAGAAGCTTTGAAGGAGAAAGGTGTGATTTCAGAGAAAACTGTCTTGTGGTTCCTGAGACAAATGGGAAACCAGGTTGCTTGCCCCTCGTGGGAGCTTTCATGGCACCGGATTACTCTTGGTTAGCCCTGAAAGTTCTTATGTGAGGTGAAGGACATCTTGCCTATGTCTTGTTCTCCTCAGGAGGTATGGATACTGCTTGTATCTAGGTACAAGTGAAAATTAAGATTAGGTCTAGCGGTGTCAGAGGAGAAAGGAGAGAGCGTGGGAGGACAGAACTTTCTGGGGCCTTTCTGTGCTCCCAGTCCCTGACAAGGCTTTGAGCCATCTCCTGTCCCCCATCACTGCTCCTTCTGATCTGAGAGCCACTGTCTCCTGCCTGCATGGCTCAGCAATGCTTGCTGCTGATCTTTCTAGATCCTGTGAACTCTTGCCTTCAATATCTGGTGTACAAGGGGCAGGGAGTGGCCAAGGCTACATCTGTAGCACACCAGTCCTCTCACTAGCTTTATGAGCTCTCTTTGCTGGAGAGCTTCCTTGCAGGCACTGTCAGGTGCACAAGATGATACGGATCGCGACTTCCCACCTTCCCGCAGAGCTCACGTGGCAGCCAAAAGCCTGCAGTTCCTATCCACAATGAGCCTCATCTTGTCTATAGCTCTGAGCACATCCCTCAGCAGCGCCTTGCTTTGGAGACATGAATACAGAGGTGTTCGGGTCAGGATAGCGCAGCTTATACCTCAGTTCTTTTACAAATTATCTGTGTGCAGGATTACATATGGGAGAGTCAGCTGCTTTGCAGATTATTGTGAACATTGTTCCATCGCTTCTGACACACTCAATGTGCTTGGCCTCAGGCCCCTGAGAAATGCTGTTTCCTTTCCCAGTTTCTGATAATCCATTACTATGAGGGCTGGACAGAACTGTGGATGCCCAGTCCTGATATCTGCTAATTGACAGCAGTGGCATTTTGGTGCTGGGCTGATGAGAAAACGCAAATTCTTTTGTGGAAAGCAGGGTTTGGGTTTGTTTTTTTTTTTGAAAACTGAGGTTTTCATTAAAGTGATTTATATGGATATAAAATCCGAAGTGTTTTTTAAAAATCGGAGATGAAATGTTTCATTCTAAACCAGAAATATTCCTGTTGAAGATAGTATCCTGTCTACTTCGTGGGAACCGTATCTACATTTCCATTCTTTTCTGTGCATAGGATGTGGTAGTTCGTCTACGCCTTCCCCAGCACACCACAGCCAGTGACTTTAGCTCTTCTTTTTTCACAAGCAGTGCTCTGTGATGAAGCATGAAACCTGGGTGACCGGCCCATGGAGGAGGCTGAGATATCCAAAACCCAGTGCCTGTGTGTCACTACTGCTCTGGTAGGAGTGAAAAAAATTCTGCCTCTTTTTTTTTTTTTTTTCTCTCCTTCCTGCCCTCCTACCACCCTGGAAAAAATCCATTTCAATAAAAATAAAAGTTTTCTCCATAAGAGAAGAAGCAGTTGATTTATAAGGAGGAAATATAACAATTATACAGAGGCAGTTATACACATTGTTGACTCTTGTTCTGTCAGTGGCTCCCTGATAGTGTCCATCACTCGTCTGTCATTCATCAGAGAACCCCCGACTTCCAGGATCCGTAGCAGTGAATTTCAGGCTCATGGCAGGACCCGGTGAATCCTCAC